>NW_022196897.1:83386493-83424758 GCF_008632895.1 Mastomys coucha
CTCCTCCACCTCCTCTTCTTCCTCCTCCTCCTCCTCTTCCTCCTCCTCGTCCTCCTCATCCTCATTCTCCTTCTTCTTCCTCCTCTTCCTCCTCCTCTTCTACCTCTTCTTCTTTTTCTCTTAATAAATCATTTTTCTATATTCAGTTTTTCCTTATTTAATCATATTCTAATGTCACATATAATCACTAGTTATATATTATAAAGTTATAAGTCAAGGCTTCTTAAAAATGCAGATGTGGAGGCAGATTCTTTCTCATAAAACACACTTTCTAACACCTAAGTATCATTTTAGAAACATTTTTAAAGGCACTGTGCTTTAAAAACAATTGCCCGTTGACTTGACAGGTCAAGTCCCTGGGTTGTAGCCTTTTAAAATCTGTACTGTTTTTAATACACTTACCTAGAGCTGTACTTGAGCATATATATACATGTGTGTGTGTGTGTGTGTGTGTGTGTGTGTGTGTGTGTGTGTATAATTTTCCTTGAAATGTTGCATGTATATATACTCCTTTTATGAGATAGCTCAACATCCTTGAATGGTTGGATTTAAAACTGGGGTGTAGGCAATATTAGAAAATATTGCTAAAATAAGCCTGGTTTGAAATGGTGAGCTCCCTTCGGTAAAAGCTCCCTTTTGCCCTGTGGCATTTTTAAATATAAAAAGGTGTTGAGAGATGATTTTTTTTCAGCAGAAAATCTTATTGTTGTGGTGGTAATAAACTTTAGTAATTTTCTTACAACCAAATCAGGGTAACTGTAATTAATTCGATGAAAACAATTTAACATGTAAAATGTCATAAGAATTTCAAATTTTCAACAACTTTTGTCTTTTCTTTGGTATTAATTTAGTGAGATGATTTCATGACAGAGAGAAATAGAGAGAGACACAAAGAGACATAGAGAGACACAGATAGTGGATAGATGATAGAAATAGATGATAGGATAGATAGATAGATAGATAAATAGATAGATAGAAAGATATAGTGATAGAAATGGGTAGCATATATCAAAATATGTTTACTTGCTTATAACCTGAAAAATAAAACAAGCAAGCAAACAAAAGACCCTACATATTTAAGGACCAGTGGTTTGATAGGATTAAAAATGTGCACAGGAAAAAACATTACTAGGTCCTTTAGTTCATTTGTTCAACACAACCTCAAAGAAGTTTCTTGCACTTCTTCATTTCTCTCTTTTTTAGCTATATGTGCTTCATTGTCAAGTTTTTTTTTCTTTTGAACAGAATTTCAGCAGCTCCAGATATCTTATTCTCTCAGACTATTCCAGAAACAGAATATAGGATTAGATATCAATATAGATATCCAAACTCACCCCCATTTTATTATTTGTGAGCGGAAAAAGATTTTGTAATTTACTCAGCTGCCAATTCCTTGTATTTAACCAGCTAACTTTTGTCCCATGCCCAGAAATTAACTATTTTTTAACAGTAAAAATCAGTCTACCTCTGTTTACTTAGGAAAGAAACCAATAGTATATGGGCTACAAGTTGTCCTGCCAAATGTTTTCTGTGTACCGTGCAAACTAGAAATATTTTTCAATTATTAAATATTTGGCCTGAAGAATGGGGATAATATTTTGAAAGATGTGACAATTACACTAAATTCAAATGACTGTGCTCATCAATAATGTTTAAAAAGCCTAATAATACATTCCGGGTGCTAGAGTGTTTAGTAGGGGCATTGTACAGCTATTTGATAGCAAGCATGTTTAATTTATTTTTAAATGTGTGTGTGGATAGTATATAAATCTTCTACAAAAGAAGGTTTCCATGAGTTTTTCAGGAGGCTATAGTGCAAGTTCCCCATTGCCATGCTCAACTCTGCCCTCCCATTCCCACCTTAATTCATCACCCTTATTCTACTTTTCTGCTTTCTCTAGTATATCCTTCCATTCTGTCTCTACTCCCTTGAAAGTACCTATCTGTAGCCTCTTAATAATTTACTGATACAGATAAGTATTCTAAATGAAATATAAGTATCTAAAGATACAAAGCTAGCATCTAATATGAAAGAGGCACACAGTAGTTTTCTTTCAGGGGCAGATTATCTCACATAAAATAACTATTTCCAGATCTGTCCACTTAACAATGAATTTCTTAATTTTACTTGTTTCACTCATGCTCATTGCTTGAATGAAGAAGTAGCTCTGTAAGAGCATATAGATGCTCTTGGGTATTTGGGTGAGTGTGGTTTAACTACTTCATGCAGAAGATCTATTTTTATCTATTTTGTGATCCTTCACACTAATTTCTATAGTGGTTTTACCAATTTGAATTCCCATAAGCAATGAATGAGCATTTCCTTTTCTCCATGCCATCTCAGTATCTACTAACTTTTAAAATTTCTATCTTATCCATTCTAAAGTGGTAAGATGAAGTCTCAAAAGGCTCAAAGTAGTTTTGATTTGTATTTCCCTGATGGCTAAGAATGTTGAATGTGAAAAAATATACATCCCTCACTCGGTTACATTTCATTTCTAAGAACTCTCCCTTTAGTTCCTTGTTGCAGTTTTAGTTTTTTATTTTATTCATTTTTTTCTATTAACTTCATTTATTTTACATTTGGAACACAGTTTGCTCTCAGTCCTCTCGTCAGTACCTCCCAGCCCCCTCTCCCACATTTACTCCTCCTCTCCTCCTCTTTAGAAAAGGACTGGCCTCGATGAATAACATATACAACATATAACGTTGCAGTAAGAGCAGGCATCTCCTCTTCTACTAAACCTAGACAAGGCAACCCAGTAAGGAAAGGGGTTCCAAAGACAGGCAATGAACTCAGAGACAGCTTCTGCTCCCACTGTTAGGAGTCACACAAGAAGACCAAGCTACACAACTGAATCTTGTCCCAATTTCTAATTGGCTTATTTTTTTCTGTGTTCAGTTTTATACATACCTTGTATACTATTTTTTTAGAATTAATTTATTTTTATTTTATGTGCATTGATGTTTTATCTGCACATATGCCTATGTGAATGTATGAGGGTATAAAATCTTGGAGTTAGAGACAGTTGTGAGCTACAATGTGGGTGTTAGGAATTTAACTCGGGTTCTTTGGAAGAGCAGTCAGTGCTCTTAAGTGCTAAACCATCTCTCTAGCCCCGTCTTTTATATTCTTCACACAAATATTATTTTACAAGTATAAGTTGTAAATATTTTTCCATGGGTTAGGCTAATCTCTTCACTCACTCAATTGATGATCAACTTTGCTGTAAAGAAATATTTTAATTTCTTATGTCCCATATTCAGAGACTCCAGTGGATCAGAATATATATATATATATATATATATATATATATATATATATATATATATATATATATATATATATATATATATATATATATATATATATATATTCTGAGTGTGTGTGTGTGTGTATGGGTTTATTAAATTGATTATGAGGCCAAGGTCCTTCTAGTGCACTGAAGGGTCTCTACCAACAGAAAGTACAAGAACCCAACAATTATTCAGTTCATGAGGCTGGATGTCTAAGCCAATCTTTAATATGTACTAGCATACTGAAGAAGTTGGTTTTAATGCCGATGAAGTCTTACCAGTAAGAAGAAGGACAAGTAAGCAAAGCTCAAATACTTCTTCGTTCTATTTCTTTTAATTAGGCTGTCAGCAGAAGGTATGGCCTAGATTAAAGATGCATTCTCCCATATCAAAAGACAAAGATTAATCGTGGTGGATCTTCCCACTTCAAATAATTAATCAAGAAAAATCCCTTATAGGTGCATCCTACCACTTGGCTTGGGTATTAGTTAATTCCACATGTCAAATTGACAAGGTAGTATAGCTATCCCATCTGGCAATTACTAGCTTTAATTACTGAACTATCAAGGTTCAATTCAGAAGAAATCTTTCACATGATATAAATTCAGTTAGAATCTCCAATTTTTCTTCTACTAGTTTTAAGACACAGGGCTTATGTTCAGGTCCTTGATCCATGTGAAGTTGAGTTTTGTGTAGGGTGAGAGCAACTTCTTTTAGTAGACAGCAATTAGTAACTTACCACATTTGAATGTTCAGGGAATAAGATACTGTAAAAGGTTCAGCCCTAAACAAGACATCTACATCTAAAGCACCTTTTCCCAGTATTCAGAGATCATCATTAAAGAGGACCAGAAAAGCTGTAAGAGTAAGAAGTGTTGAAAACAGGGTTTCAGTTGTTTATGTTCATGTTTACCATGAAACAGTGTTTGTCTGATACAACAGAGCAGGTACAAAGATGAAATCACAGTGGTTGTAACAGCATGCAGAAGGCCTGTACCAGCTCATATCAGATAAAATTTCAGCATAGATTGGAGAGATGTACACAACTCTCATCCCTAGCTAAGGAGTTATGAACAATTGATTACTGCTATGGAAAAGAATTTCAGTTTTCTTTTCTTTTTTTTTCTTTTTTCTTTTTCGAGACAGGGTTTCTCTGTGTAGTCCTGGCTGTCCTGGAACTCACTCTGTAGACCAGGCTGGCCTCAAACTCAGAAATCTGCCTGCCTCTGCCTCCAAAGTGCTGGGATAAAAGGCATGGGCCGCCACCACCACCCAGCGAATTTCAGTTTTCTTTAAAGATATAACTCCTGTTTGTCTGAGTGTGCTCTATGGAGTTGTCATATGACAGCATATTTGGGAAGCAGAATTTATGCAAGATGGATTAAAAAAATAAAATCACAAATATGGGTGGTATATTATATTATTCAGGGTTTTCAAGAGAAATATAACTTATAGAATGATGAGTGTTATGTGTGTGTGTGTGTGTGTGTGTGAGAGAGAGAGAGAGAGAGAGAGAGAGAGAAAGAGAGAGAAGAGAATAAATGAGATAAGATTTATTGAATTATATTGTAGGGTGTTGTCAAGCTAATCTAACAATGGTGATAGTCTATGAAAAGTCCAAGGATCCAGTCGTTGTTCAGCTCTTAAGGCTGGATGTCTCAACTGTTCTTCATTATAGGCCATAATACAAAAAAAAATGTAGGCTCAAATGCCATTGAAGTAATGGACTTGCCAGGGAGAACAAGATTTAGCATGTGAAGAAAGAGAGCTTCCTTCTTCCATGTCTATTATATAAGTTGTCAGCAGAAGATGTGGCCAAATTAAAGGTGGAACTTCTCATCTCAAAAATATGTATTAGAAGTGTGTCTTCCCAATTCAAATGATTTAATTAATGGAAAAAAATCCTCAATCAGTGAGCCCAACTTTTCAGGTTTTAGTAAATAGCAGACATTGTCAAATTAACAATAATAGCCATCACAGGTAGGGGTGAAATTTAATGGTGGTAGAGTATAGGAAGGTAACAAGATAAAAATACATGTATGAAATTCTCAGTCAATAAATATATAATTTAAATCACACAAAGTAAATGAAATGGAAATGTCTTATTGATATAAAGTCTCTTTCTTTTTCCTTTCCTGTGTGCATGTGTGTATGTGTGTGTTTCTTTCTCTTTCTCTGTGTGTGTGTGTGTGTGTGTGTGTGTGTGTGTGTGTCAGAGAGAGAGAGGGAGAGGGAGAGAGAGAGAGAGAGAGAGAGAGAGAGAGAGAGAGAGAGAGAGAGGAAGAGGATGCATTTGAGATTCTTATTATCAAGATTCAATACTTAGATTGGGCGAGGAGGAGGAGTTCTGGTGCTCTATGTTTATTGCCATCCTTAAGGTTATATGTGGGTTATTTTTAATTAACTCAATTCATCTATCTATGTCCTCTTTTTTAAATACATTCAAATGTCCATGTTCAGCCTGTATCAATACTGCTACACTGAGTTTTAAAGTATTTTTATCTTAGCATACACTAGTTAATATTTTAAAATTATTTTTATCTTTATTTTTTTGTTTTTTTTTTAGATAGGTTTTCTCCATATAGCCCTGGCTGTCCTGGAACTCACTAGGTAGAGCAGGCTGTCCTCGAACTCAGAAATTTGCCTGTTTCTGCCTCCCAAGTGCTGGGATTAAAGGTGTGTGCCACCACTGCCTTGCTGCACTAGTTTAGTAATGCATGGGATGCATAAGAAGAGAAGAAAGGCATATTTACAAAATTAAGATATCCTTCAGAACATCATTAAAAGTATCATAGCTTTATTCAATACCCCACATAAATCCACTTGTAAGTAAATGCTGTGAAATGGCATAGCTTTAAATTGATTTCCTTTGATGTGATAAAATCATCTTATAAAAGAGATGTTGAATCTGGGCTTTTGATGTAAAATAACATAATTTAGATTTTAAAGTAGAAAATCTTTTATTGATAGTAATTTATTTGATTCAATACAAAGTACCAAATATTATTTGCTATAGGTTATAAATTAGCTTTGAACCAAGAATAATTGATGAATCATTTCATGACTGATTCATCAAAACCTCATTAATTACAATAATACAATGACCTTGAAGGGAACCAGAACAAGAAACTACAACTCAGCCATGGTAAAGAGGAACAAGAGAATTATATAATCTAGAAGTAACATCAGTATTAATATGCCCATATTTTCATCTATATTCTTGGTTATGTCAGCTAATTGTTATGGTAACACTAACCAGGAGATATTGAAATATCCATTAAGCAATAACAAAATCATGTTGTTTTCTTTAAAATAAATGGATCTGATTATCATTGCATTAAGCAAAACAGCAAGACAATTATCACATGATTTCTTTTATACTTTAAATCTAAATTTGGAAAAGAGCATGAACATAAGAAGGATGTAGTAAGGAATAAACATATTGTCTTTAGCACTTAATTTTTAAGTTGTGTTACAGGCACGCTCTATATTATTTACCTTAGGCACTAACTTGTAGGATGTGGCAGTCTTAGGACTTTGGAGTGAATAGCAGTGTGACCTTTCACAGAAGGTACAAATTAAAAGATAAAATATGAAAGCCGGGTGGTGGTGGCACACAACTTTAATTCCATCACTTGGAATTAAAGTAAATTAAACTAAAGGGAGGCGAATTTCTGAGTTTGAGTCCAGTCTGGTCTACAGAGTGAGTTCCAGGACAGACAGGGCTACACAGGCAAACTCTGTCTCAAAAACAAAACAAAACAAAACAAAACAAAAAAAGTAAAATAAGGTTCCCAGTTTTAATGGCACTGAGATTCACAAATGGCTGTGAAATACATTCAATATTAAGAATTCTCTATTAACAGATCTACTGCAAATAAAATATTGCATTATCTAAGCAGTAGTGCCATGCCCTTTTAATCCCAGCACTCTGGAGACGAAGGTAATCAGATATTTATGAATCCAAGGCTAGCCTGGTCTACAAAGGGAATTCTTAGATAAGCAAAACTACATAGAAAGACCTTATCTTGAAACAAATAAACAAAACATGAAAGGAAATTATGACAAATCACAGAATAAGAACTTACCCTGGTATTTATTACCAAACTATACTGCTAGAGTCACTAGGATTATAAGTGATCATGGTATGTGGGCTGGAAAACCTGAAAGAGGAAAGTGCCCTGAGATGCCAACCTTATAAAAAGCATGAGTTGATTTATGAATAATGACTTTACATTAAAGCTTTTTATGCTCAATAACCTTAAAAAGTGTATATTGTCAAAAAGGAAGTCATATGTAAAAACTGTTCTAAACCTCAAGTATTGGAACTTTACAATAGTCAACATCATTGAAAGTTACAATACTGAAAATATAAATTGACAGAATTTAAAATACACATTTGTAACTGTTGTTTGAACACTTTGGTATTAACTACCTTTTCCAAACTCTTCCCAGATCTACATATTCCTTCCATTCTCAACCAATTTGTGACTTCTCCATCAAGGCCAATTGTGTTACCAAATATTCAAGCATGAATGACCTTCCATTGGACTGTAGTAGAATTGCCAGGAGCTATACTTGTAGAGAAAGCTCACCCTTCTTCACCAGAAGCTAACTGTTGTAAATAGCTCTTTAGATAGTAGGGACATTTCATGCTCAACTGCTCTCTCCATGATGTGATTTGGTCTGGTTTGGGCTTGCACCGGTCTTGAGCATTCTGCCAGTCAATTTCCATTCATATGTGTGCTCCATATGTACATGGAGACACAGTTTCCATGCACTCACACACTATTGCTGGATCTGACAATTTTACTCCCTGTTCTACAGTAATCCCTAACCCCTTGGAAGTGAGGTACAGTATATATGTTCCATTTTGGACTGGAAGTTCTACAGTCTCTTACTCTCTACACCTTGTCTAGTTGTGCATCTCTGTACTGATCATCTATTGCAAACATAACTTCTCTGACAAGGACTGAGTGATGTTTTTAATCTATAGATATATTGATAAACCTTTAATAGTTTGTTTAATATTACATCATTTTAACAGAATAAATTGATCCAGTTTTGTTTTTAGGGTATATAACCTGTCTTGCCATATGTACTTGTGAATAATAGTGCAAGGAATTGTGTAGAACGGACTTAAATCTAAACAAAGAGTTGTTAGTTATTCCCATGACATTCACACCACTAACACAGACACTGGGCATGCTCAAGAGGTGTGTTGGAAGGCTTTGTTTAAATTTACAGAAAGAGATTACTTACAGATTGACCCAGAGTATTTCTTCATTCATCTCTGTGGCAAAATACACCATAGCCATTTCGGGAGCAACAATTTATTTTAGCTCAAAGTTTTACAGCATGGAGGAAACCCTGGTATATACAGCATTAGGAATGTTCTTATCTGTAGTGTCAAAAGCTTCGGGATGTTTTCTTAAATCTCTGTGACTGAAGTATGCTCCATTTACTATAGCAGTGCTCTACATCCTAAGGTCCTAAACCTCTTCATACAGTGAAAACAACTGGGATGTAACACTTGCATGTAAAGTCTTGTCTTCCTATACCTGGGTCAATGAGACCCACCTAATCTGTTCCCTAGCTTTGCTAAAGAGTCAGGCCCTGTTTTAAAGGGAAGGTCCTTCTGTGGTTGTTCTTGGATGTGGAGGATAACTGGTCAAGAGAGGCCTACAAATGAAAAGGAATTTTTAGTCATGATTTCTAAAGGAGAAGGCAGAGTCATTCTCAGAATAGCTGGAGTCTGTTAGGCCACACATAGGGTGAAACAAAAATGCACGTGTGGCTCAGAAGTGGATAATTTTAGTCCTTTATGCACACTCTTGTCAAGGGTTTACCTATGAAACGTGTTATTGTGTCTTCAGGTGAGTAATGCAAAAGGGTGGTGGTTGTAAGCATCTAGAAACTTCAAGGTCTTGGAAGCAATAGTCTCTCTGTGACCAGCAAAGATCCTGAACACCAAACTATCAAGACATTTACAATGATTATATTAGAATGTACCACCTTATATATGAAAATATCACTAATTTGATATTACATATTCTCTGCTCTTGTAAAAGCATTGTTTCCTGCCCAACTATGTCAGTTGTGTTTGCAATAGGCACATGAGAGGCTGTCACATGCAGCCTCTCTCTTCTCTTAGAGAATATATGTATCATATTCTGTCTCTTTCTTTCAGTCTCCTGCAACAGGGAAAAGATACTGTGACCTGGACATACTGGCTTTTTTTGAACCTCTTTTCCTAGCTCATGTTGATCCTTTTTCCAAGTACTCCTCCTTCTTTTATCCATCAACTAGTACAGAATTTGGGATATGTGACCTTCTTTAAATCCCCTCTCCTCACCCCTCAATTTTTCATCAGTGTGCTACTCTGGCATTAGGGTCTGGTGCCAATATTTTGTCTCATAGTGATAAACATGGGTTATTTTACACATCTATTCCCCTGATGTCTCACCATTTGAATTCATATTTCCCCATGGATGTGAGTTTAATTCTTCATCTTTTTATGTCCAGTACAAATCAAGTTGCCTGGTTGAGACATGACAGAATTAGGAACAATGATAATAATAACAATGTCTAATATTTACTAAGTTTTCACAATGCAGAAGGTAGTATTTTAATTTCTTAACCCGCATTAACTATGTTACCTGAAAACCCATTAAGAAATGCTACCATTTTCTTTTTAAAAGTGAGGAAAGGACACTGAACTACAGGAAGTATAAGTAACTTGCCTAATGTTGTACCTAATATAGGCTAAGTTTGTCTACTTTTAACTGGAATGCAGTGAAATTCTTCCCTCCTCCTTTCTGTCTTTCTAAAAGGTTAATAGAAACAACAGGTTAAGAAGAGAGTTTGGTATGTATTACATACAGACATGATTCATGATCAGCCAGTTCAGCTGATGAAATATTCTTAGAAGTTGCAGTTTGGAAATAATGCAGGAAATAAATTATTTTATTTCCCCAAATGTATAATAATCCATAATAATAATGAAACAAGGTAACAATACTGTTACATATTTTTTTATCTGTAATCAAACTTTACATTTCTCAAAGGAACTTAACAGGTGACCACTCTACCAACAGGCATCAATCAGCAGGCTGTATTATAACGACTTACATATGTGAATCTCTATGAAAGTTCATGCTCATCCAGACAACCCCATTAGTCCACTTTCACAGAAAGCATAAATTAAGTTGCCTTTTTGCTCTCATCGGAGGTTACTCTGAGGGAAGATATTTTACATACATTGCGAAACATATTGTGTGCTGATCTTTGTTCTTTACCAGCATGTTCATAATAATCTGACGGCTTTGAGTCCTGTTTGCACACTTTACCATGTGGCTTGCATTTAATTTTCTCCTATGACTCTTATTCTTCAAGGGGGAGAGAACAGTTCCCTTGTCAGAGGAGAGTTTCAAATATTGTAAAAGTTACTTGGAAGTGACATTGAAATATACCATGTGCAGTTGTATACCTGATAACAAGTTTACCATTTCTGTTCTTGGTTACTGATTAGATGTAACCAATTTAAAATTCTGAATAACCTTTAACAAGACATCATGCAATTCACCTTTTTACTAGATATCAGCAATTAATTATCTTTTCCTGAATAAGCATTGTTTATCAATTCTGTAAGCCATGACATCTACCATACTGGATGAATTTTATGGATGTGTCCTTTATTAATAATTTTTCATAGAAGGTTTTGTCTGGTTAGGTATAGTCCCTGAATAATATTGTCTGTAATTTCTCACCTGAGATGAATGAAGCAAAAGATGAAATACATCACATACACTTTGGTGCATTTGGTGTCTACAAAGTTGGCAGCTGGTAAGCACCATACCAGGGACCTCTTCCTTAATGTTCCATTTGTCTACGACTAAACATCTGATTTTATGCAAAAGGTGAATGATTGCTAATTTGAAATCTTTGTCTAAATATTTTCAATGAATTGGTAACTGACAGACAGCTATTAAATTTATTTACCGTGAAGGCTACTACATGTTTTGCCTTTTAATTTTACCAACAATGGCCTTAGCTCATACACATGTAACCAACAACACTCTAGGAAAAAATTTAAAGAAGTAGTAACTATTTTTTGTTTCTATTGTTTTTCAGACTGTTTGAACTCCAGAAGGACCAACACCAGATAAATTATGAATGTTGAACAAGATGACCTTACATCCACAGCAGATAATGATAGGTCCTAGGTTTAACAGGGCCCTATTTGACCCCCTGCTTGTGGTGCTGTTGGCTCTTCAACTTCTTGTGGTGGCTGGTCTGGTTCGGGCTCAAACCTGCCCTTCAGTGTGCTCTTGTAGCAACCAGTTCAGCAAGGTGATTTGTGTTCGGAAAAACCTTCGTGAGGTTCCTGATGGCATCTCCACCAACACAAGGTTGCTGAACCTCCATGAGAACCAAATCCAGATCATTAAAGTGAACAGCTTCAAGCATTTGAGGCACTTGGAAATCCTCCAGTTGAGTAGGAACCATATTCGAACCATTGAAATCGGGGCCTTCAATGGTCTGGCGAACCTCAACACCCTGGAACTCTTTGACAATCGTCTTACCACCATACCTAATGGAGCTTTTGTATATTTGTCTAAACTGAAGGAACTCTGGTTGAGGAACAACCCTATTGAAAGCATCCCTTCCTATGCTTTTAACAGAATCCCTTCTTTGCGCCGCCTAGACTTAGGGGAATTGAAAAGGCTTTCATACATCTCAGAAGGTGCCTTTGAAGGTCTGTCCAACTTGAGGTATTTGAATCTTGCCATGTGCAATCTCCGAGAAATCCCTAACCTCACGCCGCTCATCAAACTAGATGAGCTAGATCTTTCTGGAAACCATTTGTCTGCAATCAGGCCTGGCTCTTTTCAGGGGTTGATGCACCTTCAAAAACTGTGGATGATACAGTCTCAGATTCAAGTGATTGAACGGAATGCCTTTGATAACCTTCAGTCACTAGTGGAGATAAACTTGGCACACAACAATCTAACATTATTGCCTCACGACCTCTTCACACCCTTGCATCATCTAGAGAGGATACACCTTCATCACAACCCATGGAACTGTAACTGTGACATCCTGTGGCTCAGCTGGTGGATAAGAGACATGGCTCCCTCCAACACAGCTTGTTGTGCCAGGTGTAACACTCCCCCCAACTTGAAAGGGAGGTACATCGGAGAGCTGGACCAGAATTACTTTACATGTTATGCTCCCGTAATTGTGGAGCCCCCTGCAGACCTCAATGTCACTGAAGGCATGGCAGCTGAGCTGAAATGTCGGGCATCTACATCCCTGACTTCCGTATCTTGGATTACTCCAAATGGAACAGTCATGACCCATGGGGCATACAAAGTGCGGATAGCTGTGCTCAGCGATGGTACTTTAAATTTCACAAATGTAACTGTGCAAGACACAGGCATGTACACGTGTATGGTGAGTAATTCTGTTGGCAACACCACTGCTTCTGCCACCTTGAATGTTACTGCGGCAACCACTACTCCGTTCTCGTACTTTTCAACTGTAACAGTAGAGACTATGGAACCTTCTCAGGATGAGGCACGGACCACAGATAACAATGTGGGCCCCACTCCAGTGATCGATTGGGAGACCACCAATGTAACCACATCTCTTACGCCACAGAGCACAAGGTCGACAGAAAAAACATTCACCATCCCAGTAACTGACATCAACAGCGGAATCCCAGGAATTGATGAGGTCATGAAAACAACCAAAATCATTATTGGGTGTTTTGTGGCCATCACACTCATGGCTGCGGTGATGCTAGTCATTTTCTACAAGATGAGGAAACAGCACCATCGGCAAAACCACCATGCTCCAACAAGGACTGTTGAGATTATTAACGTGGATGATGAAATCACTGGGGACACGCCCATGGAAAGCCACCTGCCCATGCCTGCGATTGAGCATGAGCACCTAAACCACTATAACTCTTACAAATCTCCCTTCAACCACACAACAACAGTAAACACAATAAATTCAATACACAGTTCAGTGCATGAACCGTTATTGATCCGAATGAACTCTAAAGACAATGTACAAGAGACTCAGATATAAAACATTTACAGTTACAGAAAACAAACAATCAAAAAAAAGACAGTTTATTAAAAAACATGACACAAATGACTGGGCTAAATCTACTGTTTCAAAAAAGTGTCTTTACAAAAAAAAAACAAAAAGAAAAGAAATTTATTTATTAAAAATTCTATTGTGATCTAAAGCAGACAAAATTATGTGTATTCCTCAGAACCTGTTTTTGCTGCACTTACTATTTTCCCACACCTCCTCTCTCCCCTCCCTGATTGCCATATTTTTCATAGATCTCAACTCCCCAAAGAACTGGTCTAGGAAATTTTGTAAGAATTCTGTTACACTTTGAGATTTTTATGGTGAATTCTAGTGGTGAGATCCAGTCTATTTTGTCTCTTTCTCTCTTATATTTTTTTTCATTTTTTCTTTTTCCTTCATGCCCTTATGAAATAGTCCAATGGGGAATGCAATATTAGAAATAGATTTTTAAGAAAGAATGAGGAAAAATGCAAGATCTTATATTTTTCATGTAACGACCTGTTCTGTATTTATGAGGAGGACATTCTGTGGAGAAAGAAAAAAAAGTAAGCAAACAACAGATTAATTTACATATGAGCATCTATAAAACCCATGACTTAAAAAAAAAAAAAAAAAGCAAACCTCTAGTACCAGAATTTGTAGTTCAAAAGCTTAAAGTAAGATTATAAATAAAATATTGTTGGTTTTTCTGTACCTGGACATAGCTCATTTGTAATCTGGCTCAAATGTGAGAAACCTGAAGGTAATTAGAGTCCTTGTTTTCTAAGAAAGATAACTCTACAACACTCTTAATCACACCATCATTTTCTTCATGTCTCTGCTGTTTTATTTGACTTAATTTACACATCAGCATTCAAAGATGCTAAGATATTCTTGCCTTCTCAAGATGACTAACCCTTGTAAAGCTTTCAGATGAAAAGTTAACAATTTATGAACTAGATGTAATTCAAGAAGGGAGAAAATACCAGTGTGATATATTTGTTTCCTTCTAAAGAAAATTCCACAGAGCAGATGAAATAGTGCCACAAAAGAGGAGTCATTCTTAATTGCTCACAGTTGAAAATTTTTTTTTTAGTTCTGAGTGTTAGCAAATTTAGTTCAATTCATTGAAAAGCATCACAGAGCTAAAATGAGCTAAATGGTCACTTGGATGATGTGGGTCCACAAAAAGCAAGGCTGGTTCCTGCCCTTGCATCGTTTCCAAGGATTATTCTCACTGGATTACTAAGCATTAGCAATAATTTTTGGCTTTTGGGTAAATGGTAGTGTCCCGGGATCTCAAAATTGGATAATATGAAATTATAATAGAAGTTTCCTGAACTCAAGGTTTCTCACATACTTAAAGTGGAGATACCTTTCTCCTTCAGAATACAAACTCCCAGTAGTGTAAGAAGTCATCCCAATGGAGTATCATGGAGTCATAGGCATATATGAACAGGAAACAAGGCTGATGAAATAAATGATAATTTAACAAAATTTTCTTTAAAGGAGCTGTGGAAATTTTAGCTAAAGAGGACAGAAAATAGCTACCAAAAAGAAAGAGAAAGCACTGGTTGTGAATGTTTACATTCTCTGAGTATTTTAATATACTTTGGGTATGACCTTTATCTTTATGTCTATTCAACAATGTATGGACAGAGAGACAGTTAGACAAACACACACACACACACATACACACACACACAGTTTTCTCACTAACCTTGAAATTTTTCTTCTCCGTCAAACTGGGGAGGCAATCAACGAATGACTGAACAGAGGAAAACGTATCTCCCAGTGGATGAGCAGCTTGAACACTCACAGTTACTTTTACAGTCTCGACTTCATGCCAGGTTTTGTGGTCTTCAGGTGTGAAAAATCAATCATTTCTAGCACTGTAGGTTAGAAAAATGGGAGGAAGAGTTAACAAATGGATGCAAGGACACAAAAGTCCTTTGTTACACACCCTTCAGCTTTTTTACTTCCATATCCCCTTCTTCCCTTTTTGAAAACCTAGTTTACATTTGCTGTTACTGTTCAGTAGACACAGGCAAAGGGAAGGCATAATTGACTGTCATTCATAGTGCATTGAGTACATTTAATGCTTCACATACATGGCATGACATATGGGAGCATATACATCCAAACAGACACATACACTCATACACATATACATTTTGGATATAAAATTAGATCCAGTACAAAGAAGGGGACACTAAAGAGTGAAGAAGTGGGTCTTATCTTCTTTACTTAAATCTATTCCTGGTTTATATTTACAAATGTTTGCCTCTTTACTCTTTCAAATTAAGTTTATGATTGTTATACGGTTAGACATAAAATGTCCTAACCATTGACTATTTGGCATGGCTAAACAGTTAGAAAAATTGTACTATATACAAAAAATAAAACAAACTACAAACAGACAAACTGAAGTCAGTGAGGAGAAAATCCAAACTATGAGATACATGCAACCAGAATATTACAGTAATTCTAAATAACACATTTAAGAAATAAAATAAATTATGGAAGGTTTAAATTAATCAAATTGAGTTATGTATCAAATTCAAATGTTGCACAAGCAGTTCTTATTGCAGCTACAAGGAGTAAGAGTGGAGTGCTATAAAGTATATATATTTTAAAGGAAGATGAAGTTGAATCAAAATCTCTTCTGGTTAATTTTATGTACATTTTCCACATTGGTTTACTAACGTTTGGTGTGTTAGAGAAATATCCTGGTTTTGTTGATGAGACAAATCCTGTATGATCACTTACATATCCTTGCATCCAAATAAGTTCCATGTATATCCATTCTTTCCATACTACATAAAGGCAACTAAATGAATGGGTGATTTTGAAAAAACAAAACAAAACACACACCAAAGTTATGATAGCATGTAAAAGTGTGTTTGTGTGTGTGTGTGTGTGTGTGTGTGTGTGTGTGTGTGTGCGTGCATGCGTTTGAGGGTCTTATTTTCACAGACATTTCAAAAAAAAAAAGATTATTTGCTGAGAATCAAATCTTTATTCTTGACTATGAGCAGAATCTCAAGTTCTTCACTTGTGGATAATGTATGTCCATGCACATACCTTGGTAAAACATTGAAGGAAATTGGGTATCTCAGACACATAGATATCAATATAACTTTAATAACTTTCTCTCATGTGCAAAATATTTTGGAATCTATCTTTATGAATAATGCTTCATATAGGTCACTGGAACCAGAAACAGAGAAGAGTAAGGATGAAAATTATTGTTACTATATGATAATTTCATCTTTATAGTCAGATAATAAAAAACTGAGGTGGTATTTAAGATACTTAGACTAGGATATTATGAATAAAGTCATACCAAGAAAGTACAAAAGAAGTGTTAGTATCTTGTACTGTGTAAAGTAATTAAGTATTTTAATAGCAGAACTTAAAGAAATATTAGAGACATGTTAGGTGGTGACTTTAGAATACACAACCTTTCCAAACCTTTCCATGGTACCAAAGTAGGAAAAAATAAATAAACAACAACAAAACCAGCTCCCCAGTCTGCCTTCTTTCAGAGTAACCTTAGTTGTATTTAGATAAATGTAAACCTTAGGTAAATGTCTGCAAACAGCCACTCTAAAGCCACACAGTTTTCAAACATTACAATCAGGTACTACTTGCTTCATCTTACCTGTTTCAACAGGAACTCAAAGTTAATTCTCTAATTCAGTATCACTGACATAACCTAGAAATGCCTGGGATATGCATCATTTTCCCATAGGAAACCAATTGTTTTTCTTAAAATACAGTACAAGAATGGCCAGTCTCTGTAAAATAATTGACCTGCTTCTCACAGTATATACATCTCATTATTTGATTAGAATGTGATCTCTGCACAGCAGATACTCTTGCAGAGAAAAGAATTAAAAAGTCTAAAAGGTTTCCTTCCAAAAACTGAGATACCTTCTATTTCTCTCACTTTAATAACATAAAATCAGGATTGCTTTGTGCTCTCTGTTGGGGCGGGAAGCAGCTGTGACACTGTTGTTTCTCTATATTCTACCAAGATAAAGAACAAGATACATCTGGCAGTGGGAGAGACAAAAGACATTTTCCAAAATTAATATAGCATACTGTCAATCAGGACCTAAATATAGATAATGAATGAAGCATTCTCACAAAGTATGCCAGTTCACACCATATTATTTCCTAGGAAAAGCTGCCAAAACTTCTGAGACTTCAACCTTTCTTAACATTGAGAGAAATACACACAAACTATATTTAAAATTGTATAGTTTAATTTTATAGCAATTGTTCAGCAGTAGTAACACAACTGTTCACTTTTCTTTTGCTCAGAATAAATTAAAAAAGAGGAAATAAATGTTTCCCTGACAAAGACAATGAGTGAAGCTATTTTGACAAAAGTTTTGAGTATTAAAAGTCTGTTTGACAAAATTTATTGTGTGTACTAAATAATCCATATGTCCCCTACACAAAATAAATAAGATAAAACCCATGTAACTTCAACTTGAAAAAAAAGTCTTATTTTTTTTACATTTTCTCCAATAATTTATTTTTCTCAGTCATCAATAGTTTGTTTACAGCATTTTACTCTTGCAAATACCACCAATTCTGGTTTTATTTGATAGCCAGAAGTGGTATGTTTATTTTGTTTGTATTTGGTAGACTACTTTCCAGTTTTTTTAAGAGTCTAGATTCAGTGGAGAAGTTGAAACACAATCTGATTTATGACTTCTGACAAGGAAAACTTTCTAGCACATCCTCTTAATTCAACCATGGTTTGGTTATCACAATAGAAACCTATCTGACCATTACTTCCTTACCTGTGGATAAAATAAGAGAAGACAAAACAAGACAAGACAAGACAATAAAAAACTAATAAACAAAAAGGTTGTTGTGAAAATTAGTTAATCTTATTAATCCAGTCACCCATTAAAAAAACAGTAAGAACATCATGAAATTTAGTAACAAATTTTCAAGTACAGCTGCTAGCATTGTACTTTGTATAGTTCTCTATGAGAAATATAGATGAAGATTAAAAGGGAAAAGGACAGAAATATAGATGAAATAAAAGCATAAATGGTCTAAGATCCCACTCACTGTATTAAAGTATAAACAAAGTATTATTATATACTTTGTGAAATACACTCTTTGGCCTTAGCTCTATAAAACATTTAAACAAATAATTTTTAATACTGGGGACATATGAGGTATTTTTTTTGGTAATGCAATAATTATAAAAATTGTATCTTAATGAAATTTGTACAACTCCTTCAAGGCAATATTGTCTTTTCTAGTTTTATTTATTTTTTTAACATTTTTTTATTAGATGTTTTCTTTACTTACATTGCAAATTTTATCCCTTCGGAAAACTCCCCTATCTTATCCCCCCTCTTCCTGCTCACTAACCCAACTGCTCCTGCTTTCCTATCCTGGCACTCCCCTCCCTGAGACCAAGGGCATCAAGCCTCCCTGAGACCAAGGGCCTCTCCTCTCACTGATGTCCTACAAGTCCATCCTGTACTACTACTATGTGGCTGTGTTACAAAAGGAGAGGACAGGGTAATACAAATTTGTGATCCATAATCCCTCAAGCAGTTAACTCAAGTTTAAAAGGCTTCTCTGTGTTAGTGCACTCTTGCAAAATAAACTTCACTTAATTTGAATCTAAACACATCAAGTTGCTGATCTTTTGCATCTGAAACACTCCCTAGTCTTCTAAACAAAGCACTCGGAACAAATTAATGGCAACCTTTTATATACCCAATAGTAGTCTGGTTTTCAGCTCATAGTCTTGCCAATGGAGAAGTTCATTTTATCCACAGTGTTGATTTCTCAGCAAGGTTTCTTATTTAGGAAGAAGAGTGTCAAATCAGAAACTGTCACTGTTGCTCAACATTTAATTATGTAGCCTGCAGTTCAATGCTAAAGAACTCAAATACATGAGTAAATTAATTGAAGGTGGTGATCTGTTTGGTTCAGAGAAAAGCTGTGCTTTTGGTTTCAGTGAAATGGATTTATTAAGTACATAATAAGTAAAACTAAAGGATAAATAACTAGTAACTGGTGAATGGATCAGCAGATAGACAACAACACTACATTAAAGCAGACATTCAAAAAAGTAGACAGAAATAGGCTCAGATAGCTCCACTGAAGTAGCCAGTTCCCAGTCTAGAGTTTCAGTAACAGTAGAACAGAGCAGTGAGTGCTGTCTGGTGAACTTCCTATGGAAAAAACAAATCACTGCAGCAAGATCACATCTAGGAATCAGACATGTATAGTGCTCCAGAGGAAACCACCCAGAGAATTTAGGAAATCCGCAAGATTTCCTGATTGGCAAGATCCTTTCCCATCTCTCCAAAGACAAGCTTCCAGCTTTTCTTTTCCAGTCCAGGATGTTTTGTTGTTAGTGTTTACTTTTGTTTTATTTCTCTGTTTGTCTTGTATTGAAGAAAAACTATAGATATCTCTGTTGGAAATGGTTCACCTTCTAACTGTTCTCAAGGATAGAGCACCCTTAACATCTGCTTGACGTTTCTCCCTATCCTTATTAGAGTTAGAAAGAAGGGTTCTGGAGAATACTTGACTTAAATACACTTACTGGGTGGAGACCAATGCTCCTTTCTGAGTCAGCATCTTGATGATCTCAAATATCACATGACATATACAATTTTTTTTTTATATTATAGAAACCTTATTGGAGGCTGTGCCTCTTACCTGCTGCCCTTGATATCAGTTTAATGATTTCTAGATAGAGAAAAGTGTGTCAAAATGGTTTGCTCGGGAGAAGAGATGATGCAAAATTACCTTTTGGTCATAAGCTTTATTAGGAGAGAGGAGCCTGTGACCATGTAAAGCATGATTGGCTCTTGAGGTAGGAGAACATGAACAAGGGACAGAATATTAAATCAGAAACAACCTGTGTGAGATTAACCAGGAATGTAAGAGGCCATTAAAAACTAAAGAAGAACATCATTGGAGAGCTACCGTCCAGCAAGAGGAATAGAGACCACTACCACTGACAAGATGACAGAAAGGCTCAGAGAAGATCTTAGAAAGTCTCCCAAGAAAGGGAAAGTGTTGTACTTCTTTTTTCTTTCAGGGGTTATCAGGAAGATTCATGCTATGTCATTTCCTCTGGGGCAGTCTCAGTGACAAGGAGCATGGAGAAACTGGCTGCTATGGGGACCTCTGTGCTAGAGGTTCTGAGGCCGTAGTACATCACAGTTCCTTAATTCTGTCTCAAAGAAAAGATGGAGTTGGGCCACCTTTCATGAATTGATGCTTGGTCTGATACCTTTAGGTTCTTGGTATCAGCTAGCTTAGAGAGGTCTTAAAGATGTAGTCCCGGGTTCTGAGGAAGATGTAACATTTTAACATTATTTATCTAAAGAGTACTTCCAAGAAGATAGAAGAGTTTAAATGCTGAAAAATCCTTAAAAGATTGACTATTAATTTTGAAGAGTATGCAATCATATGCTTTATGAAAGATGGTTGCCAATACATATAGATTATAAGTGCAAGCTAATGAAATAAGAGTGTTATTGATTTTTTAGTAGTTTTATTTTATTAACATTTTCAAAAATAACCCTATCAAGTTCAGTTAAGAGTAAGTTCTGAAATTGTTGTGTAATTATTTCTAAGGAATTTTTAATAATCACTGTAAGAAGTATTTGTGAGTTAAAATATATAAAAATAAAATAAAAAACAATAAAATGTATTTTTTAAAACAAAATATCTACAATTAGATTAATTCTAGAGATCATATACAGTCTCAGAAATTATAGTGCTAATTTTAGGCATTCAGAAGATAATTCAAACATAAACTGTACTTCAGGAGCATGCATATGTAGTTCAAACCAGAGAGCATTTGCCAAGCACTTACCAACATAAAACTGGGTGTGATACCTACTGCCGGTAAACCCAGCAATACAGGAGGAACAATAATACCATATCGGCCTTGGTTACATAGGGCAGCCTAAGCTTTATACGACTCTTCCTTAAGATTTAAAACACAAAAGGGTTTATATTTTATAGAAAAGGAAGTCCTTTCATTTGCATTTTCAGCCCTTCAAATTTGAAATAGTGAGAGCCAAGTCAAATTAATTGTCAAAATGCCTCTCAATATTGCATTTGCTAATAAGGCATATAGTGATGGGTTAAAGTCAGGAACACAGAAACAATGACAGGTAGGAGCATGTGACCAAGGTCGTCCTGTACATTTTATTGAGAGCTTATGCTTTAAAATATAGAATAAATACTATATAACCTGTTTATATACCCATTATGTATATGTCAATATATATTTAAAAACAAAAAAAGTATAATGGAAAGAAACCTTAGAAAAGACAGGGGAGTTAATATTAAACATATAAGGAGGACTTTTTTGATAATAGAATAAATTCATATACATATGTATTCATGAATTTTATATACAATAAATATGATTGGCACAGGACATTCAGTACCAGGCACTATTTGAGGTTTTGATGCACATACAGAGTCATCACAGTAGCATATCTGCAGCAGCAAGGTAACCAATTGAGATGAATTGACTTGGTTTTGGCACTGAAAATCTTGTTCCTAGAAACTCCTCACTCCAGATCAAACTGCTCTTTAAGAACCTTCCTTTCAGGTAATGGTCACCTTAATGCCCTAACCCATATTAGGATGACTGTCTCATTGATTACGGTGGTGCAATATAATAACTAATAGTAATCAGTGGGTTCCACACTTACTACATTTGTTAAAGACAATTGATATTTAATTTATGTGTACATCTCTGTCTCTGTTTCTGTCTGTCTGTCTCTCTCTCTCTCTCTTTGTGTGTGTGTGTGTGTGTGTGTGTGTGTGTACATATATGTAGGTGTACCTTTATGTGTGTAAAAGAAAGACCAGAAGTGTGGAAGTGTGTCTGGTCCTTTGAAGTTGGATTTGGGCTCTGTGCAGCCCAATGTTGGGGAGGGAAATTGACCTTAGTCTTCTTTAAGAATTGCAAGTGTTCTTTATGGTTCACTTACCCCTTCAGTCTCAAATGCTTATTTCTGTCTTGAACTAGGTCTTGGCAAGTCCAAAATAGAAATATCAAATTCTTTAGGTTGGTTTTTATTTATTTATTTATTTATTTATTTATTTATTTATTTATTTTACTTTATTTTGCTTTTTTCGAGACAGAGTTTCTCTGTATAGCCCTGGTTGTCCTCGAACTCACTCTTTAGACCAGGCTGGCCTCAAACTCAGAAATCAGCCTGTCTCTGCTTCCCAAGAGCTGGGATTAAAGGCGAGCACCACCATTGCCCAGCTAGGTTGGTTCTTAGACAACATACTGTAGTTTGGCATATATAGAGGAAGCCTTGCTTGCCCTCCAGGAAGATGTAAATTCTAGGTTTGCCAGTAATCATGTTCTTATAGCCCCATGGACCACCTCTGATTTTACAAAACTCTTTCATGTAGGTATAGTTTCTGCTTGTTTAGGGAAAGGGAGTTAAAAGTGCTCTCCCCACAGACCAGAATTAGAAAGAAAATCAAGGGCAAAAAGAAAGGAAGAAAAAACTAGAGCTTCCAGATGGTTACTGCAAGCCTTGATTTAGAAATGGCATATATTATTCAGAACAGAAAATTGTGAACACTTTTCTGAGAATATTTCATCTCTTGGGTTCTATGAGATCATGTTCTCCTGGGAAATAGGCTTCTCTGTGGACATACATTTCTTCGTTATTGATGTTGCTTTCACTCTTGTTTGTTCAAGTTCACTGCTGAAGTTGGTAAAGTCGAAATCTTTGAAGTCCTGGGCTGGTTTGAAAAAATGTTTGAAACATTTTTTTTTATTATTAAATTTCAATAAGTTTCACAAAAGAACTTCAGATGGGAGATATTATGGTATGACTACCATTCAGAGATGAAAATAAATCAATCAACACTATTTTTTGAAACAATTATTCAGTTTTAGGCACTTTATTTTTAGAGCTACATTGTGATTCATTTTTATATTCTAATCAAATGTCATTAATGGATATCTCTGAATAATACATTCACTAAGAAGATCATATTTTTGTGCCTATTCTTAAAAAAGTTCCTAATAACTAAACTCCATAGATCTGTAATATTTTAATATAAACTTTACATAAAGTCAATAAAATTTTCAATTAATTTTTCTCAGAATAAAATATACTATCAAAGCTGTCTAAAATATTTTAAAATATAGCCCTTTAAATTATAAAATATGTATTTGACTTGCCTAAAACATGCATATGGCATATGCTATAATCCAATGGCTTAATTTTTAAAAATCAGGGATTCAAACAAGCAACATTGAAAACAAAATGTGTAACTAACCCAAAACTATTTTTGATAAATCAGAGCCTCTATATTTTATTAGTTGTTGTTTTTTATATTAGTAAATTTTGCTTTAGTCAAATAATTTAAGTTAAATATATTATAGTAAAATAATAGATGACTTAACAGATTACTATAAACTAGCATTTAATTATCCATAAATACCAGAGTAACGAAAGTAAGAACAGACCACTAGTTACAGACTTTGTAATATTGAACCAGTAGTTAATTTTAAATATTTACACCAAGGTCATATATTTTGACTTAAAGTATAATTAGGCTTGTATTTCTGATGCACTCATTGAATGTTCTATGCCAAAATAAAAGAAATGGTTAAAAAAAGTCAACAACTTTACAGTTTTTGTATAAAGGACTTTTGAGCTTTCGAGCAAGGAACATTGTTGAAAGAACACAGAAAGAGTTGGAAGCTAAAAAGGGCTGTTAAATGCCATCTTCTGGAAAATGCACATCTACATAGGGCCATAATGACTTTTCAGGAACTGTGAATGTGTGTACTGAGAACACAAGGATGGAAGAAGGGCTCACAGGACCCTGACTTACTACCAAACTACTCCATAGGCATAGATTCATGAAAAGGAATGTGATTGCTAATGTCTTTATTTTTGTACTAGTGGTGATATCACAAGACATAATTGATTCTTGTAACCCAGTAGTTATAAAGATGACTGGTAAAGTCAAACAGATCATACAAGAGACCAAAACCCATGAAACTTGGAAAGTGACAAAAAGGAGGAGAGTGGGTAGATATTTAGATAAGGGGGTAGGGAGAGAAATATGAATTTATTATATAAATATATGCAATTGTAAAACAGTTAAAGTTACCAAATGCACTTCAAATAGTTTGAAAATCAGCTAAAACTCCATTGTGAAAAGCTTAATCAAAGTATTCAAGGAAAGCAAAACAATGAAGAACGCAAACAGACAGCTAGGATCTGACTGGTAGTCCCAAGGAAAATATGAGCAGAGGGATTTCAGCTTCTCATATTTACTAAACAGTAGAAATACTGAACTGGAAGACAAGTATGATGTTAATAGTTACTGAGTGATGAGTGCTTCCAGAGAGAATGAATAGAAGTTGACTTCTTCCTAGGATTACTGGTAATGGAGTTTGAATCGTGGTGAGAAATCACAGTAGAGGTGTCTGACAAGAAACTTTTTTTTTTAATTGGCAGTATTAAATCTAGAGCTTGAAATATAAACCTTGCAAAGAAACTTGATAATTTGGGGAAGTATCCAGTCTGCAATACAAGAATTCAGTGGGGAAAAGATAACTATAAGAAATAAGCACACCTCTTAGATGTGACGAGAAAGAGAAAATTGTTGATTTTAACTGTATTGAAGTCAGTTGAGCCTTTATGGGAAGCACTAAGCTTTGCCCTGTATAGTTTATTTGTATTAAATATTAATATTTATTTTGTAAACTCAGAGTTATATGAGGTTACAACTGTAAAAGATTACAGTCTAAGAGAAGTCAGATGACATAGCTAATCATTTAACCACATGTGGTTATTCATGGTGACCACAGTGATGTGAAATTGCATAAGTAGTTAAGAATGCAATATGAGGGACTCTGTTCTAGGTTGAGCTTCTTTATTTGACTGAAATTAGTGAGATTAATATTAACTGATACTAACTACTCACATAAAGCAGATGAAAGGACTTCTATGACACTTTCAGAAGTGTCTTGAACAAATGTCACACTCTAGATAGGAAACTAAGCACAAAGCCAATAAGGATACCACCAATGTGGATATGCATTGTATTGGGGTCACTCAGTGGAGTGTGGGTGATGGATTACTTACAGGAGCAAAAATGACTCAAAGGCATCTGAATCACTGAGCTCTCCTTGCCATGGATGACACAAGAGCTGGAAACATGAAACATACTGCAAAATTTGCAGGCAGGTAAAGCGATTGAAGTGTGTATCCAATCTCTTGTATCCAAGTGTTTCTGGTCAGTGTCACTCACATTCTGAAGGCTTTGAATTGTTTGCTTCTTGACTACAAGGAGCCCCCCTGCATGATGGAATGCCTCATCTCCATTTAAAACATTCTGAGACTTGACTAGCTTCCATCCTCCAACATGAAACACTTTACATTAGAGAAAATTATAACACAAAAGGAAGTACTGTGATTCAAAAGATAGTATGTTTTATTTCAAAGAAGAAAAGGAATTTGTTGAAGAGAAAAATACATATTATACAACATTCACATGAGAACATAGATTGATAGTGAAATGAAAAATTAGTGATATTACAATAACTTCCAACTTAATTCAGCTTGAAGATATAATAGAAAGTACTTATGGTGCTTTAAAATAAAAACCTATGCTATTTTTCTACATGATATAAAATGTATATATCAGGTAGAAAATATATATAGTGATATGTAATAAAAAATTTCTGAGGCGATTTGGGTGCTTTCTCTATCCTTATGTTTTTAGCATTTACAATAGTTTGAAGGAACAAGAAACAAATGCTTCTGATAAGTTTCCTTCATGGCTAATTAATATGCTTTAGGAAGTTCTTTCCTCCCTTGATATACAAATATATTAAGAAAATTTCCATTTAATGAAAGAACAATGAAGCAAGAGTTAAGAAAAAACTGATATGCAGTAAATTAAGAAAATTTCCATTTAATGAAAGAACAATGAAGCAAGAATTAAAAAAAACTATTACAGAAATGAAATTAGATTATCATGGCTTAAATAACTTACTAACTGATATTATGAGAGGTTGAAGTAAAAGGTCTTAGTACTCTTGCAAAGCAAACAGATAAGTAATATGACAATTGGGCAAAAGGGAGTCCTTTCAACTTGTTCTCAGAATATTCAAGTATTCTAAGTAACATGCTATGGCATCAACATAAAAAAGTAATATTTCTGGAAATCAGAGTATGTTGTTATCTCTCTCAGAATAACAAAATGTGAACATGAATGAAAGATCTGTGTCTTCATCTTATCTGTCATGGAGACCTCACAATGCTCTATATATCATAATGATTATTGATCTAAGACTCAGTGGTCTTTTAAAATGCGCTTATAATTTTTCAAAGAGAAATAATATTAAATTGTTAAGTAAGTGACTAAGATCCCTCATCTATTTTTACATTAATAATAGTATATAATCTCTGCTCATGACTATAAAATAGAAAATATATTTATAATAGATAGTACAACAAATCCCAAGTTGAACAAAGAAATAAAGGTGAGAATTGGGCACACATGGAAACAAACAAGAAAATAATATAAGGAATCCTTCACAATAAATAGTAGTCTCTATTTCTAAAACTAAGACAAGTGCTATGACTCATCATCAGGTTTTGATTTTCATTCTATTTTTTTTCCTGCAATCTACACTTGGTGTGTTTGCTTCTATATGTTGGAGAGTGTTCAAGTACTCTGTTAAGTTGCTTGTATGGAATCTCTCCAATTTTTTTTATGAAGGCACTTAGTGCTATGATGTTTCCTCTTAACACTGTTTTCATTGTGTTCCATACATTTACGTATGATGTGTCTTCATTTTCACTGAATTCAATAAAGTCTTTGATTTTTTTTCTTTATTTATGTTATGACCAAGATATCATTGAGCAAAGAGTTGTTTAGTTTCTATGAGTGTGTGGAATTGTTGTTGTTTTGTTGTAATTTAAGTCTAGCCTTAGCCCATGGTGATCTGATAGAATGCATGGTATTAATTCAATATTTTTGCATCTGTTTATGTTTAATGTCCAATTATGGTCATTATGGTTATATGGTCAATTTTAGAGAAGGTTCCATGAGGTGCTAAGAAGAAGGTATATTCTCTTGTTTTGGCGTGAAATGTTGTGGAGATATCTATAAAATTCATATGGTTCATAACTTCTGATTGTTTCACTGTATCTGTGCTGTGTTTCTGTTTCAATGACTTGTACATCTGATGAGAGTGGGGTGTTGAAGTCTCCCACTATTATTGTGTGATGTTCAATTTGTGTGTTGAGCTTCAGTAAACTGTCTTTTAGGAATGTGGGCACCCTTGCATTTGGGGCATAGATGTTCAAAACTGAGACTTACTCTTGGAGGATTTTTCTTTGATGTTTATGAAGTATCCTTCCCCATTTCCTTTGAAAACTTTTGCTTAAAAGTATATTTTATTTGACATTAGAATGGCTACTTCAGCTTTTTTCTTGGAACCATTTGTTTGGAAAACTTTTTCCAGCCTTTTAGTCTAAGATAGTGTCTGTCTTTGTTACTGAAGTGTGTTTCTTGTATGCAGCAAAATGTTGGATCCTGTTTACATATCCAGACTATTAGCCTGTGTCTTTTTATTGGGGATTTGAGTCCATTGATGTTGAGGGATATTAAAGAAAGAAGATTGTTAGTTCTTTCTCTTTTTGTTGCTGGAAGTAGTATTACATGTTTATGATTCTCTTCTTTTGGGTTTGTTCTAAAATGTTTAATTTCTTTTGTTTTCTTGGGTGTAGTTATCCTCTTTATTGGAGATCTCATTTCAGTATCCTCTGTAGTACTGAATTAGTAGAAAGATATAACTTAAATTTGGTTTTGTCATGGGACATCTTAGTTTCTCCATCTATGGTGATTGAGAGTGTCTCTGGGTATAATATTCTGGGCTGGCTTTGTCTTCCTTAAGGGACTGAAAGACATCGATCCAGGATCTTCTGGCTTTTAGAGATTCTGTTGAAAAGTCTGATGTCATTCTCATAGGTATTTATCTGTATGTTACTTGACATTTTCCCCTTCAGCTTTTAATATTCTTTCTTTGTTCTGTCCATTTATTGTTTTGATTATTATGTGACAGGAGGATTTTTTTCTGGTTTAATTCAATTGGTATTCTGTAAGCTTGTTGTCCATTTATGGCCATCACTTTCTCTAGGTTAGGGAAGATTTCTTCTATGATATTGTTGAAGATGTTTTTGCCTTTGTTTTTGTTTTCTTGGTTTTATTTTCTTTCATTTATTTTCATTGGCAAATTGATATTATAAGCAAATAATTATTACATATTTCATGTTCAGGTCATAGAAAGAAGCATCTAGCAAAGGATTAGATTGGCTTAGTTTATAATCTAAATTTTTCAAAATTTTACTCATTAATTTTAATTTAGAAAAGATCTAAGTGACATCTGAGTGTCTATAAATAACCAAAGAAACACTAGATTTTTACTCTTATAATTATTTTCTCATTTGGTCTTCAGAGCACAGACATGTTTACAAATATGAAAGATTTGCATGGATCTTCATTACATGTTGCACCTAAAAACTTCTGGTCACCTGGGCCTTGGCTATGGAAAATGCCCATCTTAAAATATTTGGTTTAGAGACTGAAAAGTTGGCCCAGTTCTTATGGGAGACTCATGGCTCTAGCCCCAAGGATGGCCTTGTGGGACATCAATGAGAGGATTGGCCATTGGTCTCCTGAACGTTTGATGCCATAGTCTAGAGGAATGCCAGGACTGGGAAGCAGGAGAGGTTGGGTTAGTGATCAGGGAGTGGGGGGATGGGATGGGGGGTTTCAGAGGGGATAAAACTTGCAAAGTAAATAAAGAAAACATCTAATAAAAAAGTTTCTCAACAAGAAAAGAAGAACTTAAAGAGAAAACTTGTTCTGACTTGCAGAAGACACAGGTTCAGTTTCTATGACTCACTTTCAGGATTGTGGTATTGGGGATTTAATAGCCTCTTACCTCTGAAGGAACCCGTATGCCTGTGGTGCACATATTTAAACTTAAGCTTACATATATATATATATATATATATATATATATATATATATATATATATATATATATATAATAAATAGCAATACTAAATAAACATTAAAAACATTAAGTTTATGAAAGTGGTTTCTTTAAACATTTGAGACAAATCACACAGTCAGATCTTTTCTTATTCAACCCATACCAAAAATTTATCAACTTGACCTTGAGTTCCATTCATAGGAAATTTTAAAATACACATGATACATTAAGAAAATGCTAAAGTATTATCAAATTATTGCTTTTATTCTATGACTATTCATATTCATCATCAAATATTTTATTATTTAAATGGAAAATAATACACTAGTTATCATTGTTATTTTTTGAAAATCTATTTTTTAAAAAAATTGATTATTTTCAACATTATGACTACAATATTTTGAGTATATTTCCTGTACCTCTTCTATATATATATATATATATATACATGTGAAAATTACATACTTGCCTTTTATGCTTCTATTTTTCTTTCTTTTATAACATTTGTATAAATTTCATCAGCTTTTAATAACAAAGACAATAGTCATTTTTCTCAAGCAATTTAAAACTTCAAAATCTACACATTTGCTTCCTTTTTATTTGGTCACTTCTAACAGATATAAAATATTGAAATTGTAGCACTATATGATTTTTAAAACAATCTTTCTTCCAATCAATGTGTTGTCTTTCCTTTTAATTTTCCATGTAAAACAAATATTTGAACTCATGACTTTTTTTATTTGAAGAGTAAATGGGTCATATTTGGGGACAATAAGAGACATAGAAGGCAAGAGCAGAATTGTTACAGGAGGATAGTGGGCTGCAGGAAAAATACAGAGAAAGAATAATTATGTATGTGTATAAAAGTGTTTGCATGCTAACCTAAAAATTAATTTATAGAGCCTTGGTCAGTTGGTTAAATTATTTATTATTTAAGCAATCTAACTTGAGTTTAATTCCCAGAACCTATATAAAAAAATTCTAGATATGATGTGTGCTGGTAATCCCAGAGCTGGGAATGCAGACAGGCTGGGAGCTGCAGGAAAGCTACCATAGCCTTCTTTTTGAGTTACTGGACATTTATTAATCCTCTCCTGGCAATGGAATAATTGGAACTTGAGTATAAACACTAGAAGTTGTTTCTGTCCTCAATGTGCAATGTGATATAAAACCTACCCATACATGTATATCTATACATACAGGCATATACACACATACAAACACACACATACACACACATATATACACATACACACACACAACTTGCCAAAAAAAAAAAACATAAAAAAAGGAGAGGACTAAGGATATGTCAATAATATTTTAAATTATTTAATTGTACTTAATTATACTTAAACTTTTAGGTCCAAAAGCAGAAACATAACCAAAATGGATCTATATTCCCAAAGAATTGTTTCTAAATTCTTTTTCTGTCTTAGAAATCAGGTTCAGAGTTACAGAACATATATGACCTAAAACTGAGACCTTGGGACTATAGAAGAAATCCATTAGGCACATAAAAGAATTAACTGCAGAAAGTAGAGATGCAACTCTTAGAAAGTTGATGCCAAATCCTCCTTTCGGCTCCATGTTTCTAATGATTCTTTATCAGAGCTGAGCTCATTTGGATGCCTGGAATTTCACCTACTGGCCTTTATCATACTGCTGGCAAGCAGTGTGAATTTAGTGGCGACATTGAAAATGTCTACTACTATGAGGTGATCAGAATTCTGTCTTCATTTTGGTTTCATATACAGTCTGAGTTTCATGACAAATGAAAAAAAAACTTGGTTAAAAAGCCTCAAAAAGTCATATTTAAAGATGCAAGGAATTTAAAGTAAAATTTATTATCTCTTACAAGAAAACCTTAGAATAAGAGTAGAGAATATAAGTGGAAAATCTTGCAAAATATATCTACATTTGTTTTGTGTCTTCAAATATATTCGAGCTATTATTCCTACCTATATTCAATATACCACTAGCAGTTTTCGAAGGAAATTTTTAAAAAAATCCATAAAGCTCCCATTTTTAACATTTTTAAGTGAATCAGAAATTTGCACGCTATAGGTGCACACCAATGGCCTGTGTTTCCTCTGATGCCAAGTTTGTACCCACCCTCACTATTTTTTTTCATTATGTCAAAACAAATTAACTAGATTCTCTGGAGAATCAAAATGACAGTTTTTGCCACACATTTCTTTGGAAAAGAAATAAAGAAAAAAGAAAGTTGTTTTAAAAAATATTCCTTAGCAACTTTCATAACATCTTAAGCTAATATTTGAATCAATTAGATACTTCAGCTAAATGTCATTTTCTTAAAGAAATGTTTATATTGTTGTTACTTTGCATTTTTCTTCTTCTTTTTTCTTTTTTCTTTCTTTCTCTTTTTCCCCAAAGCATTAGGAAACATAGTCTGGCCTTTGGAAAATGAGACAGGTGTTCAGCCAACCATGACAATCTGAATGGCTTGATTACTTCTCTGTGGGAGATGATTTGTTTTATTGTCTGTAATAACACAATTACACTGTGTTCTACTTCCATCTATAGTCACATCAAAGAAAAGATAAAAGAATAAATTAGCCTACTTTCAAGTACATTTTGATAATAGCAGCAGGATTTGAAAGTTGGCAGGCCAGTTGAAATGTATTCAAAATTCACTAAGATTAATATTTAATATATTTCAGAGTCTGACTTGATATATATCTTATTTCCCATACATCTTGCAAGTGCTCTTGAACAAGTTCCATATTTCTATTTGGAATACTGAGCATTAAGAAAAATTTTGTATGGCTAATAAACCAAGAACATGAATAAGAAAAGTCATTTTTCCTCATAAAACATTCCCCTCTTAGACACTATTTCTCATTTTTAAGCTCCAATTCACACTTTTCTCATCCTGCCACTCAGTTACAAGCAACATGTGAGGTTTCTTTAAAATATTGATATTGTAATCCTCTGCTTATTTCTGAGATTCTGATTGAATTAGCTATTATACAATATATATATATATGCACATCATACACACATTCACACAACAATGTATAATAGAATGAAAAATCCAAACAAAATACCTTGATAACTATACATAAAACCTATTGAGAGATAAATCCAGTAGAATGTGAGTAGGAGTCAAAAATGAAATTTCTGGTGGATTTCAAAATGAGTATGGCATAAAAAGCCATATATGGAAATTTGCACTGAATTTTTGCAAACTGTAATAATCTTTTCAAATAAATATCTGTCTAAAATAACTCTATAGTAATACAGGTATGTCTTATAAAAGTTGTCATGGGATTTAAATTTAGATTTTTGTTCATAGCTTAATGGATAAATAGATGCAGGTATAAAAAAATACTTGTACATAGCATGGTAATTAACTGCTATGTACCTTCATTGGACAAGTTTAGTGATTATCACAACCTTTTGAGGCTAGAAGAATTTGGCACATTTCAGTCTGGAGTATATGGACTTATGTTGCTGAAATTGAGTTGTGATTTTACAGTAGTAGTCATAGTTAATAATCAAAGAGTTATATGTCATTTTAGGTATAAAAGAAACTACTAAATGCAGAGAGGTGTATTTTGAGGTAGGAAGTCAAGGTGTACTCTTCTCTTGTATCTTCTCCTGGGCTAGAAGATAAATAAGGTATGCCATAATAAGTAGTTTCAGCTTCAGTCTTGGCAACACAGTGCAATCTTTACAATTTGGTTTTTGGATGTTTCCACGTGAATATAAAACATAGAGTTAAGACAACCTCAGGCTGGAAGAAGTGATGGAGAACTCTTCCAAGACCTTCATCTTCTCACAGTGGTAAATGAATGAATTCCAAGAAGTTATACTTTGTTTCTTCGTTCCTTCCTCTTTATTCAACTTAATCTTTATTTGCCTTCATAATATAATGTTTCCCCCTCTAAATATTTCTTCATCACTATTGATATCTTTAACATGTTATCCCTGTCACTAATCATTCCTTCTTCACTTCACCTTTCATTCTGTTTTTAAATGAATCTTTCTTTTTATTCTTCTCTCATACAATATATCCTAAGTGCATCTTCACATCTTTGCACTCATTCTTAGTCTCCTCAATCATCTCCACTCTCCAGAGATTCAATCTTCCTCCAATTCCCTTCAGAAAAGAGCCAGTATTCTAGAAATTTCAATAGAACTTGGCACAACAAGGTAAAATAAAACTAGACACAAACCCTCATATCAGGGCTGGATAAGGCAACTCAGAATGAGGGAGATGGTCCAAGTGCAGACAAACAATTCAGAGACACTCCCACTGTTAGGAGTCCTACCAAAATAGCAAGGAAACAACTATAACATATATGCAGAGGGCCTAAAACAGATTGGTCCAGCTCCATGATTACCACTTCAATCTCTATGAACTCCCATAAGCCCTGCTTACTTGATTCTATCTTATTTTCCTTGTGTCTTCTACCCATGGCTTCAAAGATTTGTCCTTCCTTTCTTCTACAGGGTTCGATAATCTCCAAGTGGTAGTACTCAATGGAGATTTCCAATTATGGTTCTCTGTATCAGCATTCATCAGCTGCTGGGAAAAGCCTCTCTGATGATGACTGTTCTAGGCACCAATACATGAGTGTGGAATATCATCAGAAATTATTTCATTGCGTTTTTACTACCCCAAGTCTTTGGGCTATCCAGTTGTTATGAGACACAATGAAAACTGTGCTAAGAGGAAAACTCATAGATCTGAGTACTTCCAAAAAGAAACTGGAGAGAACATACACTAGCAGTTTAAGAGCACACCTGAAATCTTTGGAACAAAAAGAAGCAAATACACACAAGAGAAGTAGATGGGAAGAAATGATCAAGACCAGGGCTGAAATCAACCAAGTAGAAACAGAAAGAACTATAGAAAGAATCAACAAAACCAGGAGCTGGTTATTTGAGAAAATCAACAAAATAGATAAATCCTTAGCCAGAATAACCAGAGGGCACAGAGACAGTATCCTAATTAACAAAATCAGAAAAGAAAAGGGAGGCATAACATCAAAATCAAGGAAATCCAAACAATCATGAGATCCTACTACAAAAGCCTATACTCAACAAAACTGAAAAATCTGGATGAAATGGACACTTTTCTAGACAGATTCAGGTACCGAAGTTAAATCAGGATCAGATAAAAGATCTAAACAGTCCCATATCCTCTAAAGAAATAGAAACAGTCATTAATAGTCTCCCAACAAAAAATGCCCAGGACCAGATGGGTTTAGTGCAGAGATTTATCAGACCTTCAAAGAAGATCTAATAACAATACTCCTCAAACTATTCCACAAAATAGAAACAGAAGGAACTCTACCCAACTTGTTCTATGAAGCCACAATTACTCTGATACCTAAACTACACAAAGACCCAACAAAGAAATAGAACTTTAGACCAATTTTCCTTATGACTCTTGATGCAAAGTACTCAATAAAATTCTCACAAACTGAAATCCAAGAACACATCAAAATGATCATCCATCATGTTCAAGTAGGCTTCATCTCAGGAATGCAGGGATAGTTCAAAATACTGAAATCCATCAATATAATCCAGTATATAAACAAATTTAAAGAAAAAAGTGTTCATTTCTGGTTCTTTTGACTTAAAGAGGAGGAGTTTTCCTAAAGCAATGAAACCACAATGCTGCATAGAGGCTCTGGGCATCAAGTGAAGGGATAAGTTTGCCATTCCACAGTCAAAAACTCTGATCCAGAATTGTTCCTGTCTGAAATAACTGCTGGGATACAGGGTGGTGGTGGTGCAATCCTTTAATCCCAGTATTTGGGAGGTAGAGGCAGGCGGATTTCTGAGTTAGAGGCCAGCCTGGTCTACAGAGTGAGTTCCAGGATGGCCAAGGCTATACAGGGAAACCCTGTCTTGAAAAAAAATCGAAAAGAACTGCAAGGACAAAAATGGAGAAGAGCCTGAGGAAAAGTAGGTCCAGTGAAAGGCCCAAATTTGGAGCCAGATCAAGGGGATGCCCTAAGGCCTGACACTATTACTAATGCTATGGTGTGCTTACAAATAGAAGTTTATCATGACTGCTCCCTGAAAGGCCCAACAGCAGCTGAGTCAGGTGCAGATATTTACATCCAACCAAAGGACACAAGCTGGTAACCCCTGTGTTTGAATTAGGGGAAAGCTGGAAGAAACTGAGGAGGAGGGCAACCCTACAGGAACACCAACAGTCTCAACTAACCTGGACCCTTGAGATCTCTCAAACACTGAGCCACTACCAGGCAGCATATACCAGGTGATATGAGGCCCCCAATATATCAGCAGAGGACTGCCAAGTTTGGATTCAGTGAGAGAAGATGCACCTAACCCCCAAGAGACCTGAAGCCCCAGGGAGTGGTGGGTGAGGGCAGGGTTGTGGGGCCATCGTATTGGAGACAGGGAAGAGGTATGAGATAAGGAATAGTTAGAAGGTAGACCTGGAGGGGGATAAAGACTGTACTGTAAAAAAAGGATAAAAGAATACTATCTATCTATCTCATATATATGTATGCATATATATATGAATGCTCTGGAGTGCATGCTGAAGTCTCTCCTCTAATAATTATGAGGAGAGCTACAGATTAGTCTCTGACAGCCAGACAGTATTTTTTCACTTATTCTATAAATTCAGTAAGCCAGCCCATCCTGGAACATCTGGGAGGATTAGTGTGGCAGAATACATACAAAATTTTAAGTTGTGGTAGTTTGCTCTTTTATTGCTAAGTAATTGACAGTTTTAGACAGGAGAAAGTGTCCATTTTGTTTTCCCTCAATATACACTCGTTCTCTACTATGCTAAATTAAGAAAGCCTCTAGCACAGTGGTCTCAACCTTCCTAATTCTGCAACTATTTAATACAGTTCCTTGTGTTATGGTGACCCTAACCAAAAGTTAATTTTGCTGCTACTCCATAATTGTAATTTTGCTACTGTTATGAATTGTAATGTAAATATCTGTGTTTTCTGATAGTTTTGGGTGACTTCTCAGTGTGACCACCAAAGGGGTAGCAATCCACTTCTCTAGCAAGATTTCAAGGCAGCCAGGAGAACCTCTTAAAGTACTTATTTTGGATATTTGCTGGATTTAAGTTGAATGTGAATGAATGGATAATTTGTAGTCTTTCTCTACAGAAGAACATTGGAACCAATAATATAAACAGACATCAAAAACACTGCATAGTGATTATTCTACAGGTGTTTAAATAATATGAGTGACCTAAGGTAATAATAGGTCCAGTGTACTTACTGACTCAGTAAATAAGTATGCAGATTAAGATTAATCAAGAAAGCAATGACCAGCTGAATCCCAAACGTTCATGCTCATTCAGAGATTCTCTGTTCCTCTGAATCCTACTAGAAAATAACATTAAAAACGTGTGTTTAATACAACATTTGTACCCCCCCAATGGATTTATATACTCATACTCTTCAAATGTCTTTCAGTATTCTTATGCCTAAAGTATGTCTCACATTATTATTGTGCTCCATGCATTACTGAGGTAATGCAAATGTAAAAATGTTCTTCTACATTATATTCATAATTAAATGAGTAATAATGCAAATGAGATTAGTTAGTATGATGGGCTGACAGTTGAACTTTATAAGGGATTAGCAATGTATGAGATTATGAAATACTTGATGAATTGATGAAGAAATGATTAAATAAATGAATCAAATATATATATATATATATATATATATATATATATATATATATGATAGAGGACCTGCTGACTTATTCAAAGCACAGAATATTTGATAAAATATGAGTATTTGAACACTTTATTAGTGTTACCAAAAGACTGCTACAGGGTAAACCTACCTGCCATCTCATTTTTTTGTTATTTGCATGGCTCATGTCAACACAAATAATATTTTTCTTTTAAGTTAAATAGTTTTAGAAATCTCAGTGATGACTCTTAACTATTAAAGCCTTACATACATACTAAACCTAACTCTATAAACAAAAAAATTATTTTGGATTTATCATTTTACAATGAGCACCAAGAATCCTGCCTTATGTGTTCTTCACATAGAAAGATTTACTAAGCACTCAGCTGTGTGCTTTGCTTACTCAGGGATCAATGATCACATTACTCAGGAAGTAAATATATTAATATATCCTATACTCATTCCACAAGCGCTAATATTCAGAAGAGAAAAATTGGATCAAGAAACTTTACAAAACATTTATCTGTGCAAAATCAGGGTAAGAAGTAGAATGTAGAAAGGAATTATACTGATAGAGCAAAGGGATGGTAGATCTTTCGCTAAGGTCCATGGCTTTACTTGCCATGGAAAGTGGGCTACCATCCCTTGAGGGAGGGGAGACTTCTCTTTAAAGCAAATAGATACCATCAAAGAAAACCATAACTTGACACAAATGAACAGATCAACAAAACCTGAAAGCCCAGCTCCAATAAATACCTCTGTATTACAGCTTCTGCGTCTATGTCTCCAGGGACATCTGATGGAGGTCAGGGGCCAGAGTGACTGTAAGAGCCAGAATGTCAGAAAGTCTGCTGTGAAACTATCTCTGCTAGTAATGGCTGCATAAACAAAACTTGAACAATGGTGTATCAATTGACATGCTAATGTGGAGGGGGAAATCTTTACAGGGTCCCACTCCATCTCTACTAAGAATTACAGTCAGCTAAGAATTAGCTTCTCCCAGAGACTGACACATTTATTGGATTTCCGCTACAAAGGTTTAAGTTCTGAAATACATAAAAACAAAAATAGACTCACCAGGTTATATTAATATACTTGTATATATATATATATATATATATATATATA
>NW_022196897.1:83424768-83436462 GCF_008632895.1 Mastomys coucha
GTGTGTGTGTGTGTGTGTGTATGTGTGAGTATGCATGTGTATACATGTATATACATACTTATATGTATATATGTATGTATATTCATGTGTGTGTTTACATGTATACACACACTTATATGTATATATATACATATAAGTAGCAGTGATAATCATAGGAAACAAGGAGCAGTGGATTTGTGAATGGGAGAGTTATAGGAAAAATTTTTGGAAGAGAAACTGGGAGGGTATAGAGCAAAAAAGGGGAAGTAAAAAGTTGATGTAGTTCTATTATAATTAAAAATGTATATAATTTTTTAAAAATATAGCATGTGTATAGTAGAGGATTGCAAAGTTGATCATCAATAAGAGAAGAGGCCCTTGGCCCTGTGAAGGTTCTGTGCTCCAGTGTAGGGGAATGCCAGGGCCAATAAGTGGGAGAGGGTAAGGTGGCAAGCAGGGTGAGGGGGGAGGCAACAGGGGTTTGTTCTTGTTGGTTTTTTTTTTTTTTTTGAGGGGAAACTGGGAAAGAAGGAATCATATGACATGTAAATAAAGACAGTATCTAATAAATATTTACTTAAAAACCTTACACATTTTAAATTGTATTAGTGTCATAAAGTAGTTTTATTACATACATCTAAATATTTTTAAATCTAAAAAGCCTGAATTAGTTCTGTAAAATTTCAGAGGCACATAACATAAGACATGAAGCTATTTTTTGATTATTTCTATAGGAATTATATTCTACATTTTGTGATTGTTAAAATAACTGGTTTGATTCTATTGGTAGATAATATATAGATAGTGTATAGATAGTATATGAATGCCGGTATTAAAGAAGAGAAAGTGCTTTCCCCTAATTATGGAGTTTACATGAGAGTAATTATGATTGGATATTCCTTTCTTTTGTACTTTAAAATTTCTCACTGGCAAGCTGCATATTTAGTTATGCTAATGAACATACCAGGAGACTTTGCAGCTTAACTCTCCCTCTCTTCCGTGAGTACAGTGTGGGAAGAAGGCCACTTAGTATGTTCTTGGATTATAAGTAATTTATGAGTTGTTAGGACTTTCAAAATTCTCCATATAAGTAAATCACAGTCTATTTAATTTCATACACCCTTTCTCACTATTTAAATCCATTAGCTTCTGTTTGCATATTTCTTTCTCTCATTTTAGCAGTTGAAAATCTCCTCTTACTCTGTCTTATTTTCTATAATATTTTAATATAAATCACTTCAAATCTCTAATTTACATTCAGAGCATCATCATAACTGATTATAATCTGTGTTTATTGTTTTTCTTTAGAACCACATATGAATTACATAATGATTTTTCTTCCATGATTCAGTCAATATTTGTTCCTGTGTAGATGTTTCCTTAACAATATTCATGGGACTTGGGGTAATAATACTCAGGAAGGCTACATGCTATATTCCTAATTAGCTAAAAGTTGGAAATTACATCAGGGTATGTACAAGTATCACCCCTTATATCCAGATATTCGGGTGAAAATTGAACTTTCTCAGGCCTCTTCATGGAAAGCCATGCTACATCAACTCACCTTCTCCTTGACTTCCTATGATCATATTAGCTGCATAAGCAACTACTAAGACAATACCATCCCCTCCCTCACATGTAAACTTTGGGCATCCTATGTACAAGACTTAAGAGGTGCTGTAATCTTGCTTAAGTTGGTTCAAGGATTTTGAAATAAAAATAAAAACTTAATTGGACCATGGATAGATGTCAATTGATGAAGCATTTCCCTTCTACTCACACAGCCGTTGGTTTGATTTCCAGTAATGTAACAAGCCAGGTGTTATGTCTGTAACCCAACTTTACCGGATAGAAGCAGAAAAATCGGGAGTGTGGATTCATTGTTACAAACAAGTATGCTTAGGTGTGTGGGTTTACTTCTGGGTCTTCAGTTCTATTCCACTGATCAGTGAAACTGTCCCACAGTTTCACGAACCATGTTCTGCCTTGACCGAAGGGAGAAAGGAGACCTGAAACACAGACTTCGAGAACAAAAGGACAAGTTGAGAGTTTCTAATCAAGGCTTGCCTTTACTTTTGGGGTTCAGCATTTATATACAAGAAAGTAAAACTGAACCTCTAGGTTATAATGACATTTGAATAACATAAGCAATGTGGGAGGAGTCAGGAAGAGTCCGAACTGAGTCAAAGGGGAAGTCAAAGGGAAGCCAAGCTGCTGGGCTTGCCGCTCCTGAGGGTGGCGGCTCAGGGTGTCCTGCAGGTCTCCTCTCTGGGGAGTGGCCGTAGGTGCAGCCTATGGTGGGGGAGGAGGTCAACAACAGATGTCCCAGCTTGAGGGAAGGGATGGTAATTCCTCCAGAAGTTCTTTTATTGTTTAGGACTTTTTTTTTTTGGCTATCCTGGATATATGTTTTTCAATATGTTGTTGAGAACTGCTATTTCAATGTCTGTAAAAAAAAATCGTGTTGGAATTTTGATGGGAATTTCATTGAATATGTAGATTGCTTTTGGTAAAATGGTCATTTTCACTATGTTAATCCTACCAATCCATAAAAACAGGAGCTCTTTCCATCTTCCAAGGTCTTCTTTGGTTTCTTCCCTCAGGGACTTGAAGTCCTTACCATATAGGAATTTCTTCCACTTAGGTAGAGTTATGTAATTTGTGGCTATTGTGAAGGTTGTTGTTTCCTAATTTCTTCTCAGCCCATTTATCATTTTATAAAGGACGACACCTGATATCTTTGAGTTAATTTTATACCCAGCTACTTTTCAAAACTTCTGTAAAGTAAGGGACACTGTCAATAGGAAAAATGGCAGTCTACAGATTGGGAACAGATTTTTATTAACCCTACGTCTAACAGAGGGTTAATATCCAAATCTGAAGTCATATAGAGTTTGAGTCCCATGTGTGCCACAAGAGATCTTCCCTTAGTTACTGACACTAAGTAAATTTACATTGGGCAGTATTACAAAGAAAATTACAATACAGCATCATGTCACATGTTAAAACTATGTTGAATATGTGACTTCCATTTGAAAAATTAAAAGAAAGAAAAGAATAAAAAAAGGAAAAAAGGAAAGAAGCTCTGACTTCAAAGGTTGAGAGGTGAAAAGCTTGGAATCTAAAGTCTAGAGCCAGAATATCTTAGAGTGCCCTTAGACTCCTTAATAGTTACTATTTGCTACTGGTATGGATGACCTAATTTTTTAGGACAACTCTGTAAATCACTTGGAACTTACAAACTTCTATTTTACAGCCAACTCAAATCATAAAGCTAAAGTCAGAGTTTGAGGTCCCTGATAGGGTCCTCTCACTACATACATATTATGATGTGCCTTTTCTGTCTGATGTACCCACCAATATGTATTTTAAAAGTGTCTTGTTTTATGACTTTCTTTGTCCCATTGCTAAAAGTAGTTAATGAAATCGATCTATTCCTATCTTCTTGTACAAAGCTCAAGTTCAAGTGGATCAAGGACCTCAACATAAAACTAGATGCATTGAAATTAATAGAAGAGAACATGGGGAAGAGACTCAAGCACATGGGCACAGGGGAAAATTTCCTGAACAGAACACCAATGGCTTAAGTTCTAAGATCAAGAATAGACAAATAGAACCTCATAAAATTGCAAAGCTTCTGTAAGGCAAAGGACACTGTCAATAGGACAAAATGGCAACCAAGAAATTGGGAAAAGATCTTTACCAATCCTCCATCTGATAGAGAGCTAATATTCAGCATATATAAAGAACTCAAATATTTAGATTCCAGAGAACCAAATAATCCTATTAAAAATAGGGTATAGATATACCTGTCTTCCTGTGAAGTAGAGGCTCACAGCCATCCATTGGACTGAGCACAAGGTCCCCATGGAAGGAGCTAGAGAAAGGACACAAGGAGCTGAAGGGTTTGCAGCCCCTTAGGATGAACAACAATATGAACTAACTAGTACCCTCAGAGCTCCCAGGGACTCAACCACCAACCAAAAAGTACACATGGTGGGATTCATGGCTCCAACTTCATATGTAGCAGAGGAAGGCCTAGTCGGTCATCAATGGGAGGAGAGGTCCTTCATCCTACGAAGGTTCTATGCCCCATCGTAGGGGAATGTCAGGGCCAGGAAGCAGGAGAAGTTGGGTTGATGTGCAGGGGGAAGGGAATGGGTTTTTTTTTTTTCCAGAGGGGAAACCAGGAAAGGAAATGTCATTTAAAATGTAAATAAAGAAAATATCTAATAAAAAGTGGGGTACAGAGCTAAACAAAGAATTTGCAACTGAGGAATACCAAATGGCCTTGAGGCCCCTAAAAAAATGTTCAACATCTTTAGTCATCAGGGAAATGCAAATCAAAACAACCCTGAGGTTCTACCTCACACCAGTCAGAATGGCTAAAATCAAAATTTCAGGTGACAGCAGATGCTGGCAAGAATGTGGAGAAAGAGGAACACTCCTCCATTGTTGGTGGAATTGCAAGCTGGTACAACCACTCTGGAAATCACTCTGATATTTCATCAGAATATTAGACATAGTCTTACCTGAGGACCCAGCTATACTACTACTGCAGATATACCCAAAAGATTCTCCAACATATAACAAGGACACATGCTCCACTATCTTTATAGCAGCCTTATTTATAGCAGCTAGAAGCTGGAATGAACCCAGATATCCTTCAACAGAGTAATGGATTCAGAAAATGTGGTACATTACTACTCAGCTATTAAAAACAATGACTTCATGAAATTCTTAGGCAAATGGATGGAACTAGAAAATATCATGCTGAGTGAGGTAATCCAGTCACAAAAAAAACAAACATGGCATGTACTCACTGATAAGTGGATATTAGCCCAGAAGCTCAGAATATCCAACATAAAATTCACAGACCACATGAAGCTCAAGAAGAAGAAATACCAAAATGTGGATGCTTCAGTAATTCTTAGAATGGTGAATAAAATACTCACAGGAGAAAATACAGAGACAAATTGTAGAGCAGAGACTAAAGAGAAGACTACCCAGAGACTGCCCCACCTGGGGTTTCATCCCACACAGTCACCAAACACAGACACTATTGTGGATGCCAGGAACTGCTTGCTGACAGGAGCCTGATAGAGCTGTCTCCTGAGAGACTCGCAAGAGCCTGACAAATACAGAGGCAGAGGCTTGCAATCAACCAATCATTGGACTTAGCACAAGGACCCCAATAGAGGAGTTAGAGAAAGGCCGGAAGGAGCTGAAAGGGTTTGCAACCCCATAGAAAAACAACAATATCAAATAACCAGCTTCTCCATAGCTCCCAGGGACTAAACCATCAACCAAAGAATACACATGGAGGAACCCGTGGCTCCAACATCACATGTAGCAGAGGATGGCTTTGTACAACTTCAATGGGAGGAGAGGCCCTTAGTCCAATGAAAGCTCTATACCCCAGTGTAGGGGAATGCCAGGGTAGGGAGGCAGGAGCCAGTGGGTAGGTAGGGAAGCACTCTCATAGAAGCAGTGGAAGGGAGATGACATGAGAAGTTTCTGGAGGGAAACTGGGAAAGAGAATAACATTTGAAATGTAAATAAACATAATATCCAATAAAAGAAAAATTGATACCTTACTGGCATATCATATTTTTGCAAAACCTAGAGCCATAGTCTCTCCTAACCAGCTCCAGAATAATTTGTCCTCTTTATTCCTTTGACATGAGAGTTCTTTATTTCATCAACATAGGTCAGTATCACGATATGACTCTGTATGAAAAAGAAGTCTTAGTATCTGTATCATTACCTAAGCTCTACGTATAGGTTCCTTCGAGTATGGCCTTTACACTGAAGTTACTGTACTGCACAGGAAGTTATGACTGGAATACTGAGAACCCTGAATCCATAGAATTGTGACATGCACAGTCTTTTTTGCTTTTATGTAATGGGTCAATAATGAAAAGGACATTGATACTTAACCCAAAAGTAGATTAAAATCTCAACCTCTGGTTTAATTCTGAGATCCTGACAAAACTACCTAAATGCTCTGAGCTGTAATTTCTTTATCTTAGGGCTTTCTTCTAAGTTATAGGACCTAAGTCAACTAATCAATCCAAACCATTAGCACAGTGCTTGGTCTCTATACACATAGTTTATAATGTTACCCAACCCCGGCCTTGCCACCCTGACACCCTGACAACTTTGCTTAAATATTTGCCAAATGGTAATTACCAAACCACTTTTGAAGGCCCAGGGTATTGTCTGGTGTAAGGAATTAAACACAATCTAACAAAACAAACAAAGAAACAACAACAGAGCTAGCAATTTTTAGAAAAAGTAAAACATACAAAACAGTGCTTGCTATATGCTCTGCTAAGTACTCCACATAAGTGATCACAAATTAACTCTATACATTATGTTTATACTTATACTTTACAAATGAAGAAATTGTGTACATGGATGTGAATTGCAAAAGTAGTAGATCTGAAATTTGATCCCAGGTCTAGCTCCAAATTCTATGCTTCTATACTTTCATGACTTCGCAAACTGTAATGAAGTCAGGTTGACATAAAGCCAATCACTAGCAAAACACTGAATAAATAATTACTACATTTATTGTTGAAAAATTTATTTTCATGTCCCTGAAATAGGAGTGACAATAGTTGTCAAAAGACTTTTTAAAAAGTTGATCTCTCTTGATTGTATCCCGTCTCAGACATGACAGGGTCAAAATACTTGTGTATCGTCTCTAAATTCCGTTAACCCATTAAGCACTAAATTTTATTTAGAAACAGTGATAAACCAATTCATAGTGGTTAAATTGGGAATTAAAATTTCCATAGTGAGACTGTAACTAAAGAGACACTTGTTAAAATTAAGATTTTCAGACCTCATCCTAAACAAAATGATCATTCTCTGTGTGTAGCTCAGGAATCTGAACTTGAGCAAGTGACCTCAAATAATTCTTACATGTTCTTAAGTACAGTCCTTAAGTCTTCTGATTCCACAGGCTCATGGGAAGAAGGTTTTTTTTAACTACTTTGCAGATTCATTTTATTTTGTAGTTGAGGATAAAGTTTTGGCATTAAAAAAAGACTGAAGGAGATGAAGGGGTTTGCAATTCATGGGAAGCACAACAATATCAGTACACATGGAGGGTCCCATGGCTCCAACCGTCTATGTAGGAAAGAATGGCCTTGTCAGGCATCAATGGTAGAAGAGGCCCTTCGTCCTGTGAAGGCTCAATGCCTCAGTGTAGGGGAATGCGAGGGCAAGGAGGCTGGAGTGAGTGGCTGGGTGAAGGAACACCCTCACAGAAGCAGAGGAGGGGGGATAAGATAGGGAGTTTTGCGGGGGAAGGTAGAAAAGGGGATAACATTTGAAATGTAAATAAATAAAATATCCAATAAAAATGTTTATCATTTCAAAGGGAAGATCTTGGTGAATTCTAAAAGCAAAAAAGTTTGCTAAGATACACTTATCAATTCTATATATTAAAACTTAAAACACTGTTTCTTGTATACTACACACTTTGTTTAAAAGATATAAGGAGGACACTTGCCTTCATGTGTCATAAAACTAGGGGAAGCCCAGGTGAAGATCTAGCCTTTATAATTCCACTAAATAACATGGAATGGAAGGCAGTGCCTGAATGCACAGAAGGCCACTCATGTCTTACAAGAAATGAAGGCATTTTGTGTGATAAATGCAAAACTCTAAGGATAAAAGTTTTAGGACAAAGAAACAGCAATGCTCATCTTAGTTGTAGTGTTATTATAATCATCTTTAATGACTTTGACTTAGACTGGTTTTGTTTGATTGTTACTCACGTTCTTCTATATGATCCACAGTCCCTCCTCTTTCAGCCTTGCTAAATCAGGAAGCTGCCTCAGTTCTTCTGATGGTGTGACTGGAAAGTCCTTTGCACACTCCACTTTTCATATGTCGCTATGTTTAAGTACTAGCATTTGACTGGTTTTGTCTACTTGCTTTCCCCCCTTTTTGATCAATTGATACCTAGTTTAGACTGGTATCTAGCTGAGCTGAGGCTTCTTTGATCTTGGAATAAGAGTCCAATAATAAATAAATACCCCATTGAGTCTTTTAGGTTTTATCTAGGTGAAAAAAACTCTTTTATCATCAGAGTTCTTTGAAGTAGGTGACCCTCTAATCTTTTGATGTGCCAAATGCTTAAAATGGAAGAAACTTTCAATAAACTAACAAGTCCAATTTTGGCTTTGTGAAGGTAAAGAATTAAATTAATTTTGGGTGAGGCACTACTCTACATAAATGCAAATTTTTCTCTAGATCCTTGCTACTCATAAACTTTAACATTGCTTAATAAGCAAGAGTTGGCTAATAAACCGTGATTTTGAAATTTATTTCCTTTTGTCATTTTCTTCTACATCTTATGGATCAATTTCACACATTTTTGTCATGGTTAATAAAATACAGATGTCCCTGAATCATGATGGAATTATATTTCAAATAAACTACCATAAATTGAAATTACTTAAATAGAAAATGCATTCAATACTTCTAAACTAAAGAATATCATTACCTAGCTGCACAGCACAATGCTGTATTTCTTTTACTATCTATTATGGGCTAGATGACTGAAAGCTTTAAGTTGTGGATTTTTTTTTCTAGCATTAAAATGTGTACCATATACCTAGATGAAATAAACATCAAAATTTAAGATTTTAAACATACTTTGTTGTTGTTGTGTTGAATTCATATCACTTTCACAGCATCTTAAAGTTAAAGTGAAATATACATGCCTGTGTAATCATGTAAGTCATGAGCCAATTAAAAACTTTTTAAAATTTTTTACCAATACCTTACAGATTGGTTCACAATGAAAAAACATTAACAAGTATATAGTATGGAATAGTGTGGCAATAGAGACAGAGACACAGCTCCATACTCTCTCCTGAGTGAGTCTGGGTAGTACACTTAATGTTTATGGACCTTGACTCTTATAAAATCGGAGCCTTGGCTTTGATATTGAACAGAAGTGCAGAGCAAACATGTTCTGAAGTAAAGCTAGAGTTCTTTAATATGAGGTTTTACCATAGATTGTAAACACAAAGGTTAGGGGCATTAACGTTCTTAAGAAAGACCATAACACAACCCAAAGCATACATGAGTGGAAACCTATAAAGAGGGATCCTGGTTTCATTTTCCTTACAAAGGTCATATAAAGAATTGTGATGGGTTCTGAAATTACTGTCTTAAATTGGTGTAAAAGAACATGTGATAACGGGGTGATTCCTGAGAGGCACCAGAAGGGATTTCATTTATCAAGGCAGAATTTGGACCCTCCCTAAGATCATACATGTTCAGACCTTAAGTCTACTTTATTACTATTTAATATAAAATATCTATATTTAATAACACTATCATATCTGGGTTTACATCTTTCCTGCCCCCCAAGTGCTGGGATTAAAGGAGAGTGCCACCACTGCCCAAGTGGTTTACATCTTTCAAAACAAGTATTAATTGTGTTGGCAAGAGTCTTGAACCAGACTTTGGGAGGAACAATTCCTTTTTCTTTATGTATCACTACAATTTTTCCATATCTGTCCATTATAGCTATGGTCTAGTGGGAGGTGCTAATGTTAGTAATAGGAAAAGCGCAGAGAGAACACATCAGACCCACATTTAGAGGCATAAGCATGAGTAAAGTCACAATAATAGAAGGAGAAAAGATATGAGATGAGATACAAAGAGGAAGAGTGAGGAAGTCATGTGAAAAGAGAACAATATGCTGCAGAATAACAAGGTAGAAGAGATATATTTGCATATACTTGATGTAATGGACATTATTATTGTGCATCCAATCATCTCACCACTTATCCTTTGAGAACAATAACAAAATACTTATTATTGTACAATTTCTGCAGGCCTGGAACTTAGGCCCATCTAAATTGGGCCCTTAGGCTGTGTGGTCGCACAATGTTGCAATCAAGATTTTAGTTGGTTTTCTCTCAATTCAAAGCACACCTGCTGAAGAATCTATTTATCCAGGTCACTCATGTGGTTTCAAGTAGCAGTTAATCATTCATTAGCTGCTGGATATAGTGAGTTGCCGTTTTCCCTCTTTTTTATATTTTCTGACTGTTAAAGAATAGATAATTCAGTTATTTGTTACATATTCTTCTTCTATTAAGGGAAGATCATAACTCTATAGCTGTTTTTTGTCAACTCGAGAAAGATAGAAAGTAACACAGCATAGGTAGAAGTAACAATCTCATTTTTTTACTTAGTTTTGGATGCAAAACTCCATTTACTTACCATTCTCCTTTTAAAAGTCAAGTTTGCATTTAAGAGAAAATAATTTTACATCATGATGAATGCTTTGAGTAGGATTTTTATTGGAAGTCCCTGTAAAAAGAAGTATATGTGATTAATAATCACAAATGTTTAAGAAACTTAACATTTTGTATATACAGAACATCGATGGTAAGAAAGTAAAGAATGGCTGGGCAGTGGTGGCTCAAGCCTTTACTCCCAGCACTTGGGATGCAGAGGCAGGTGGATTTCTGAGTTTGATGCCAGCCAGGTACAGAGTGAGTTCCAGGACAGCCAGGGCTACACAGGGAAACCCTGTCTTGAAAAAAAACCAAACCAAACAAACAAACAAATAAAAAGAGAAAGTAAAGAATGGAGAGGTAATTGTGGTACATGTTACAGAGGAGTTAGGAAATTTTAGTACAGTGCTGATCCTGTATCCCAAGAATAAAAGTCTAATGAGGAGCGCCATTGTCTTGGCTCTATTTCAGTAAGAAAGGTTGTGCACAATATGAGTACTAGGTTAAGCTGTTTAGAGGCTTCTGTGATAATCAATCTGCGATAGGACGGTGGCCATTGGGAACATTCAAATAAAGAGATGGATGGAAGAAATCCATTATTGCACCATCCAAGTCACCAAAAACAGCGCTGTGGGAGAACTGCATGTGACATATAGAGATTATTTCTATCCCAGGGTTTGGAGAACAAAGACTGAGTTTAGGCATTAGAGAGGGTAGTGATTCTTACAGTATCTCATCTGAAGAAACATGGGACTTTAAACTGAAGTAATCATGTAAACATTTGAAGATGTGACCTAGAGCTCAGAAGAGAAGATAAGTGCGAAACCAAAGTCTTCAGCACAACACTGGGGTGGGAGGCACTAGAGCAATGGTTCTCAAGCTGTGGGTTGACACCCCAATGGGGGCTATATGCCAGTTATATAATATATCATATATTTACATTATGATTCACAACAGTAGCAAAATTAGAATTATGAGGTAGCAAGAAAATAATTTTGTGCTTAGGAGTCACTACAATATGAAAAACTATTATTAAAGGGTCACAAAATTAAGAAGGTTGAGAGCCACTGCACTAGAAGGATTGAGGTTCCAGGGCACCAGCACAAGGCACTGGTGTACATTTGCAGAGTACTTTAATAAATTTAAGCAAAGACTGGATTTGACATTATATGTTTTTATCACCCAGACAGAATCTAAAGTTAAATGTTTGTATATATAGCTGTGGATGACAAAGTAGAAGGGGATCCGACCTATAGGGGTGAAGGACAATAGATGATGGTGAGAAAGGGGAAAAGTATACAACACACAGGTTTTCATTACTGTAAAGATTTACACACACACACACACACACACACACACACACACACACACACAGTGTAACAGTTTCCTTTGAGATTAAAACATTCCATCCGAGAGTGCATACCGTATTTGTTCTTTTGTG
>NW_022196897.1:83436472-83437438 GCF_008632895.1 Mastomys coucha
CAACAGGGGTTCGTTTTTGTTTGTTTTTTTATTTTTTGGAGGGGAAACTGGGAAAGGAGAAATTCACACGTAAATAAAGAAAATATCTAAAATAAAAATAAAAAAAACAAAACAAAACAAAAAAAAACATTCCATCCTTCAGGGGTGCTCCATAACCAGTAAGGTAAAGAACTAAGAATAGCTTGAGGAAGTCCCTCAAACTGATATTAGCTAGAACATTAAGACAGGAAGAGATAAAAGGGATACAAACAGGGAAGAAAGGTGCATCCTTATTTGCTGCTAGCATAAGTGTATATATAAAATACCTTAAAAACCCTGCTAGAAAATCCCTAAAGCTGACAAGTTCTTTTCCTATATAACCTGATGACAAACACACTTTGGAATCAATCAACCTTATCCCCAATAACCTTAAAAATAAACCTACTTGTAATAAGCCTAACCGAGAAAGCAAGACCCTCCATAATGAAATATTTAAAACTTAAAGAACGAAATTAAAGGATTTTCTTTTAAACTGAGTGTCTTCCCCAGGATAGGCAGAAAACTTAAGCAAAACATGCTTGCCTGTTTTATGTATACTACACTCAGTATAAGTGTGGATACTATCCTCAATGATACTGCACTGGGAGAAACTAATTTTTTAGCTTGCTTTCTTATAGCACCCAAGACCACCAGCCTGGGAGTAGCACTGCTAGCACTTATCTGGGCCCTCCCATGTTATTCATCAGTCAAGACAATGCAATACAGAATTGCCAGCAGGCATAAATGGTGGGAACATATTACTCAATTGAAGTAAACTCTTCTCAAATGATGATACAATGTATCAAGTTGGCAAAAAATAATAATAAAATAAAAAAAGAAAAATGAAAAGGAGGCCTTGGAGAGGCAGGCAGATTTCAGCGTTCAAGGCCAGCCTGGTCTACAGAGTGAGTTCCAGAGCAGCCAGGGCTACACAGAGAAACCCTGTCT
>NW_022196897.1:83437464-83457124 GCF_008632895.1 Mastomys coucha
AAAAAAAAAAGAAAGAAAGAAAGAAAAAAGAAAATAAAAGGAAAGAAAAAGAAAAGGAAAACACCTAGCTACCATACCTTCTAAAACACTGTTAAGGATTTATATAAAGCATTCCCCATTCCTTCCATAGGTTATGATTTCTTTGCTGTTCAATAAAACATTTGGTAAATTGCTGTGGGCACACAGTCAGACAAACACAGGGACAGATTCATAGTATTCAGGTAGACACAGTTTTAAGTTTATAATCGACACAGAGGAAGTGATGAAAACATAGGATGTACCTTCTTAATATTTGACCCCATCTTCATTTAACTTTTTCAGACAGAGTCCTAGATCTCAAGTGATCATGTGATCACAAGTGGTCATTAGATTAATAATCAAATTAAAATCATCATTCTACCCTTTTCATTCTTATTTTGAACATTCTGTACAATAGCTTGCCAAGCTTATACAATAGCCTTTTTGAGAAAGGAGAACTTGGAAAAAGTTTTTCGTTTACTATGTGTTGTGTCAAAAGTTTCAACAAAAAGATAGTCTTGTCTGAAAACTCAAATGATTTCATCTGAAAGAGGTACTTAAGATTAAAGTTAAAAAATTGTGGGGTTTCTTTAAAAGTAGTGTTTTTTTTCTAGATTTTAAATGTTTGAACTATAAACATCACTTTGAACTACTGTAAAGTGAACTGGGAATTCTAAACCAGCATTGCAAAAATTGCTGAGTTTTCCTAAGCTTTAAAATGAATATGGATATTTAAATTCTGGGAGAGATATAATTTTATTATTAGAAGGTAAAGACAACCATTTTTCTAGTTGGAAAATCCATGATTTAAAGTACTACAAACAGTCAAACACACAACAAAAATACAGTGAAGTATCTGTAAAATTTGATTAAGATTTATATATTTATTTTTACTAAGTTCTTATGATACATAGTATTTCTTTGATATATTTATCTAAGTACATAAATAATAAAACCTATTATTTTTTATCTGTTAGTTTCTATGAGAAATGACAGCTGTAATTGCAGTACTTGTTATTTGTCAAAAACCTAACAGATCAGTGTATGTAATTACAGTAGCTATGGATATCTTAACATTATATATTTATCACAATTCCACACTTTCAACTATTAATCTGTACATAGATAGATCTTGCTAAATATGTTCAAAAATAAACAAATCCTTGTATCATGCTTTTTCCTTTAATGTTTGATTAATTTTAATACTGGTATCTTTTAGAACACAAATATTTGAAAAACATATATGTATACAAACATTATACAAGCTTTACATTTTTCAATGTGAGGTTGGAATAACAGAAATTCTAAATTCGAAGAATAAGGAACCACCATGTATGGGAAAAGTTTAGTCATATCCCCATTTATAGTTCTGAACTTAAGTTATTTCTACATGCAAATAATGCATCTCTTGCATCTATAATATGCAGGAAAAGAAGCTAAGAAATATGCAAAGCTGAACATTGCATGGCGTTTATCCTAAGGGTACATAGAGTAAGGAGGAGACACACTTTAATAAAAAGGTAGTTTAATCCACAGAAGCAGAAATATAGAATCTCAGATGTGAGACTGATGCTTTGGCTTTCCTTAAGTAGCAAAGACAACATTCCAGACAGGTGCTGTGAGGAAGAACTCTGGCCTTGGAAGCAAATGTAAGATTTGGCCAGTTAGAACTCTAGATTTAGTTATATCTGGTAGATGTAGTAGGAAAAGTAGTTCTTGGAGACCTTGAATGAGCAGACAAGAAATTCATCCTTAATTTGCTCGAAATTGAAGAGCTAGGAAGTGTGTGAACAGGTTATTGTCAGAGCTATAATTTAGGAAGATTAATCGGGTTGCAAAATGTTGCCTTGGAGAGAGAAGGCAGCAGAGCAGTGAAAGGCTATTACAATGACAAAGTAGAAATGCTCGAAAGACTTATATTAGGGTAATGCAGGCGAGAATGAACAAAATAGAAGGGACTAAGGATAGAGACTGTGATTTGTGTAAGATATTAGAAAGGAAAGAGAGAGAAAGAAGAAATGAACTCATATGACTGGTGCTAATATCCGATACCTTAAAGGGAAGGGTGACAAATTCTATTTGAATATGATAGGCTTGTGCTATTGATAACCTTTTTCTAAGATCTGTAGATGTATGTAACAGTCTGTGAGTTGATGTAGAGGTCTGTGAATATCAAAAGCAAGTAATTTCAAAAGTGAGGGATGCAAGGTCCTGATGACTGTATACAGAATTAATAAGTAGCTCCCTTTCAAATTACTAGGGTTTCAACCTAATTAAATTAAACTTTTGAGATGATACACTTTCTTTCAATTTGCTAGGAATTCTAGTAACAACTTTGAGGTCCCTTCACAGCTAGGATCTGGTTTAATAAGTACCAGAGTTTCCTTGTTTGAAAGCATGCTTAACAGAAAACTTGAAAGTTGGGCAATTTTCCAGTCCAATTTGCAAATCCAGAAGTTGTGATATGCTTTCTAAACTTTAGATGCTCAACCTAGCAAACAGGAATAGATATAGTGCCCGTTAATCTTCATACTCAACTCAGCTGTTCTTTCTTCCTTAGAGCAAAATGATTTAAGGTAGTAATATGAAAGGAAATGAACTAACATGATATAAAAAATGGTGCATAGCTTGGAACCTTAACTAAGTTCAGAGTTGCTGCTGATTACTTTCCAATCTCATTCTTTATTTGCAAATGCCACTGCCTCATGGCCACTGAGTTCTTATTATATTATTGCATCATTAATCATTATAGGAATCCCAATAGAGCTCCAGGATAAACACAAGCATGCTCTATCTTTCACTAGTGTCTCATGCAGTCTCTTCTTTCGTTCATTATCATTTGGGGGCTTGCATTAAACAGCACTCATTTCTAAAGTATTAGGAAAATGCTTTCTGATCACTAGAATGAAAATCTCTAGTGAAAAAAATCAGAAATAATTAAAGGTACATTGGAAAGTTAGTTTATGGATATTACTTATTACTATAGTTTATATATTACTATATAAAATTAAGTATATATACATTTCAGTGGGAAAATATTTAACAGGTTAAATAAGATTATGTACAAGGTTAATAAATCAGTCAAGGTATAATATTCAATTTGAAATTAGCATTAAATGTTACTCTACTCTTCATGTCTTATAAAATTAATGCTGAATAATCTTGTCCTAAGATAAACTAAGTTAGAGTCTAGAGACAATGTTTAAGAAAGAAATATTAACAAGATCAAGCTATGTATTTGTTACAACATGATGCAAACATGTTGGTCATGAGACCATTTGTATGAAAAGATGTTAGCACTAAACTTATGAAATGAGTTGAAGTGGGAGAGGGTGGGTTGGTGAGCAGGGGGAGGAGGGAGGAAACATGGTTTATTTTTTGTTTTTGTTTTTGTTTTTGTTTATGTTTTGTTTTTGGAGAGATGTCACACATACTTTGTGTGATGGCGGTATTTGAGGTGTAAACTTCAAAGAAAGTCAGCCTCTTGTCTCTACATTGTCGCCTGACACCCCAAATTCAGAGGTAGCCCAGATATGTCCTCATACTTGTGTGTTAGGAGCCCACCAAGATATCATTTCTTAACAACTTGGAAAAGAAAATTTGGACATTGTTCTCTGACCTTCACGAATGTTCTAATGTCTTAGTCTAACCCTGGCTTAAAATGTTAAGCCATCTAAACTAATTGCCTCTAACATTGTGGGTAAGACATTAAACCCTGGTTTAGAATGTTAAGCCATTCTAACTAATTGTTTCCAACATTTTGGGTAGGGCATTAAAGTTTACAGAAAGAGGCAACATAGAACATTCAGCAACAGGCAGTCTACATTCAGCATTTAGACTCGCTAGCACTTGGACTAGAGCCAGAACTTAGGTAGACTAGGACTCAGATTCATGTAGTCCATAGCCCCTCGGGCCCAGAGTGCTTGGGCCCAGGGGGGGGCCACGGGGGGAGGATAGCACCAGTCGAGATTCAAGAGATTGAGCATTCGAGATTCGAGCATTCAACATTGAAGACTCGAGATTCAAGCCTCTACCCTCTTGGCTGGCACACCCATAGGCCCCTGGGACTCTGGCCAGGACCATACAGCCCGAACATACTCAGAGCCCGGGGATGCTACACCAGTCCAGAGGAGATGACTACTGTTTTAGACTTAGTGTGTTTTAGATGGCCTCAGATGCACCTCGACTACTGAGCTGCCAGATTTTTTCATTTCTCTCTTTTGCAATGATTGTAAAAGCCTCATGTAATTTTCAAGAAATACACTCAGACCTTACACTACTCATGTTGAGTCTGTTTGACAAAGCCGAACCCCTTACACACCTGGCCAGAACCCATCGTCCCATAGAACAAGGGACCCCATAAGAAACCCCAGTCCGTGACAAAGGGATAACCAGGAGAGAGGAAATATCATTTGAAATGTAACTAAAGAAAATATCTAATAAAAAAAAAAGAAATGAGTTGAGACTGGTAGATAGCTCTTTCCATATCATGTTTGCCAGGAAAATATGAGATTAATTCAATACTGAGCACCTACATAAATAGTTAGATGTCATTATGGGTGTTACTTATTGTAACACTGGAAAGGCAGAGACATGAGGATTCTTTTGGCTTGCTGACCAGGCAGTTTAGCTCAATGATTTAGTGAGAGACTCTCAAGAAACTGTATAAACAATTATCCTGTAATATACCTTGATCTCTGGCACCACACATATGCACATATGTGTATGCATGTGAGATGCACATAAACACACATAAACACACATGAACGTATTCACACATGTTCACAGAAAAATAATATATATCAATAGATTTTAGGTACCTGAGTGGTAGTGAAAAATAAAGAGATGTAAAAGATATCTCTCCTTTAGTGGATGTGAAAAGGTAATCTTAGATGGGTTGAGTCTAAGTCTCAATGAGACTATGTTTGACAGAATAAGAGAACAATTACTTGGTTGTATAGATAAAGGTATTAGGGTAATTGTTCTGCAAAGACAATGGGAAATGAGATATTATTAGGGGAAGACTCAATTTTCTATGAATTGTACTATTCATAAATAGTTTTTCACATAAGTTTATTTTCATTCTGATATGCATTTTTCCTTGTTTTATTGGATATTTTATTTATTTACATTTCAAATGTTATACACTTTCCTGGTTTCCTCTCCAGTAACCTTGTATCCCATTCTACTTCTATGAGGGTGTTCCCCCATCCACCCACATACTCCCACTTGACCACCCTGGCACTTCCCTACACTGGAGAATTGATCCTTCCCAGGACCAAGGTCCTCTCCTCCCACTGATGTCTGATGAGGTCATCCTCTGCTACATATGAGGCTGGAGCCATAGTTCTCTCCATGTGTACTCTTTGGTTGGTGGTTTAGTCCCTGGGAGCTCTGGGGAATCTGGTTGGTTGATGATATTGTTGTTCCTATGAGTTGCAAACCTCTTCAGCTCCTTCAAGTCCTTTTCCTAACTCCTCCATTGGGGACCCTGTGCTCAGTCCCCCCTACCCCAGCCTCTATGAGGGTGCTCCTCCTCCCACCCACACACTCACATCTTCCCGCCCTGGCATTCCCAAACATTGGGACCATCGAACACCCTTAGGCAAAAGGGACACTTCTCCCACTGATGTCCAACAAGGCCATCCTCTTCCAGCTTCTGACTATTATAAACAAGGCTGCTATGAACATAGTAGAGCATGTGTCCTTGTTATATGTTGTAGAATCTTTTGGGTATATGCCCAAGAGTAGTATAGCTGGGTCCTCAGGTCATATTATGACCAATTTTCTGAGGAACCAACAACTGATTCCAACAGTGATTGGACCAGCTTGCAATCCCACCAACAATGAAAGAGTGTTGCTCTTTCTCCACATCCTCACCAGCATCTGCTGTTACCTGAGTTTTTAATCTTAGATGTTCTGACTGGTATGAGGTGGAATCTCAGTATTGTTTTGATTTACATTTCCCTAATGATTAAGGATGTCGATGTCGAACATTTCTTTAAGTGCTTCTAGGCAATTCAGTACTCTTCAGTTGAGAATACTTTGTTTAGCTCTGTGCCCCATTTTTTTTCGAGACAGGGTTTCTCTGTGTAGTCCTGGCTGTCCTGGAACTCACTCTGTAGACCAGGTTAGCCTTGAACTCAGAAATCCACCTGCCTCTATCTCTCGAGTGCTGGGATTAAAGGAATGCGCCACAACCGCCCGGCTTCTGTGCCCAATTTTTAAAAGGGTTGTTTGATTCTCTGGAGTTTAACCTTACTGCTTTGTATATATTAGATATTAGCCCTCTATCAGACATAGGATTAGAAAAGATCTTTTCCCAATGTCTTCATTGCCATTTTGTCCTGTTGACAGTGTCCTTTGTCTTACAGAAGCTTTGCAATTTTATGAAGTCCCATTTGTCTATTGTTGATCTTAGAGCACAAGTCATTTGTGTTCTGTTCAGGAAATTTTCCCCTGTGCCCATGCATTTGAGGCTCTTCCCCACTTTCTCTTCTATTAGTTTCAGTTTATCTGGTTTTATGTGGAGGTCCTTGATCCACTTGGACTTGAGTTTTATACAAGGAGATATGAATGGATTGATTTGGGAGGGGGAAGGCATAGGGGGTTTTCTATGGGTAAACCAGAAATGGGGATAACACTTGAAATGCAAGTAAAGAAAATATCTAATAAAAAAAAAGATTGTAATTCAGAAAAAAAGAAGGGATTGATTTGCATTTTTACCACTGGATGGTATTAGATCCGTTTTCAAAGATTATTGACCATAAGTGTGGGTTTATTTCTGAGTCTTCATTTCTGATCCATTGATCTACCTGCTTGTCTCTGTATGAATACCATAAAATTGTTATCACTATTGCTGTGTATTACAGTGTGAGGTTTGGGACGGTAATTCTCCCAGAAGTTTTCTTATTATTTTTGCTACCCTGGGTTTTTTGTTTTTTCCAAATTAATTTACAAATTGCTCTTTCTAATTCTATGAATAATTCAGTTAGGGACAGCATTGAATCTGCAGATTGCTTTCAGAAGATGGCCATTTTTACTGTAATAATCCTACCAGTCCATGAATATGGGAGATCTTTCCAACTTCTGGGATCTTCTTTGATTTCTTACTTCAGAGACTTGAAATTCTTGCCATACAGATCTTTCATTTGCTTGGTTAGAGTCACACCAAGGTTTTTTAATTTATTTATGACCATTGTGAAGGGTGTCATTTCACTAATTTCTTTCATAGCCTGTTTATCCTTTGAATACAGGAGGGGTACATATATGTTTGAATTAATTTTATATCCAGCCACTTTGCTGAAGTTGTTTATCAGGTTTAGGAGTTCTCTGGTGGAATTTTTGCTGTCACTTATGTAAACTATCACTCATCTGCAAATAGTGATATTCTGACTTCTTCCTTTCCAATTTGTATCCCTTTTACCTCCCTTTGTTGTCTAATTGCTCTGGCTAGGGCTTCAAATGCAATACTGAATAGGTAGGGAGAGAGTGGGCAGCCTGGTCTAGTCCCTGATTTAAGTTGGATTGCTTCAAGTTTCTCTCCATTTAGTTTGTTGTTGGCTACCGGTTTGCTGTCTTTTGCTTTTACTATGTTTAGGTATTGGCTTGCTATCCCTGATCTTTCCAAGACTTTTATCAGAAAGGGTTCTTGAATTTTTTCAAATGCTTTCTCAGCATCCAATGAAATGATCATGTGTGTTTTTTTTCCTTTGAGTTTGTTTATATAGTAAATTATGTTGATGTATTTCATACTATTGAAGCATCCCTGTATCCCTAGAATGAAGCCTACTTGATCATGATGGGTGATCATTTTTATATGTTCTTGGATTTGGTTTGTGAGAATTTTACTGAGTAGTTTTGCATTGATACTCATAAGTGAAATTGATCTGAAGTTCTCTTTCTTTGTTGGGTCTTTGTGTGGTTTAGATATCAGAACGAATTGGGTAGTTTTCCTTCTGTTTCTATTTTGTTGAATAGATTAAAGAGTATCAGTATTAGGTCTTCTTTGAAAATCTGATAGAATTCTGCACTAAACCCATCTGGTCCTGGGTTTTCTTGGTTGGGAAACTTTTAATGACTTCTATTTCTTTAAGGATAATGTGAATTTTAGATGGTTTATCTGATCCTGACTTAACTTTGGTGTCTAGTATTTGTCTAGGAAATCGTTCATTTCATGAAGATTTTCCAGTTTTGTTGAGTATAGGCTTTTGTAGTAGGATCTGAAGATATTTTTGGATTTCCTGGGATTCTGATGTTATGTCTCCCTTTTCATTTCTGATTTTGTTAATTAGGATACTGTCTCTATGCCCTTTGGGTCATCTGGCTAAGGATTTATCTATCTTGTTGATTTTGTGAAATAACCAGTTCTTGGTTTTGTTGATTCTTTTTCTAGTTCTTTCTGTTTGTAGCTGATTGATTTCAGCCCTGAGATCGATTATTTACTGCTGTCTACATCTCTTGGGTATATTTGCTTCTTTTTGTTCTAGAGCTTTCAAATGTGCTATCAAGCTTCTAGTGTATGCTCTCTCCAGTTTCATTTTAGAGGTACTTAAGTTTTCCTCTTAGGACTGCTTTCTATGTGTCCTATAATTTTGTGTATGCTGTAGCTTCATTTTCATTAAACTCTAAAAAGTCTTTAATTTCTTTATTTCTTCCTTGTTCAAGTCATCACTGAGTAGAGTTACCATTCAGCTTCCATGTGTATGTGGGATTTCTATTGTTTATGTTGTAATGGAAGACCAGCCTTAGTCTGTGGTGATCTGATAGGATGCATGGGATTATTTCAATCTTCTTGTATCTGCTGAGTCCTGTTTTGTAACCAATTATATGGTCAGTTTTGGAAAAGGTACCATGAAGTGCTGAGAAGAAGGTATATTCTTTTGCTTCAGGATGAAATGTTCTATAAATATCTGTTAAATCCATTTAGTTCATAACTTCTGTTAGTATCACTGTTTCTCTGTTTACTTTCTGTTTCTGTAATATGTCCATTGATGAGAGTATAGTATTAACATCTCCCACTATTATTATGTGAGATGTAATGTGTACTTTGAGCTTTAATAAAGTTTCTTTTATGAATGTTTGTGCCCTTGATTTGGAGCAAAGATGTTGAGAATTGAGAGTTCATATTGGTAGATTTTTTCCTTTGACCAGTATGAAGTGTCCTTCCTTATCTTTTTTGATAGCTTTAGGTTGAAAGTAAATTTTATTCAATATTAGAATGGATAGGCCAACTTGTTGATTGAGAAAATTTGCTTGAAAATTGTTTTTCAGCCTTTTATTCTGAGGTAATGTCTTTCTTTGTCACTGAGGTAGGTTTCCTGTATGCAGAAAAATACTAGGTCCGATTTATGTATCCAGTCCTTTAGTCTATATCTTTTTATTATGAAAGTGAAGACATTGATGTTAAGATATATTAAGAAAAAGTTGTTGCTGTTTCCTGTTATTTTTGTTGTTACAAATGAAATTATCTGTGCGTTACTATCTTCTTTTGGTTTTGTTGAAAGAAGATTACTTTCTTGCTTTTTCTAATGTGTAGTTTCTCTCTTTGTGTTGGAGTTTTCCATCTATTATCTTGGGTAGGGCTGGATTTGTGGAAAGATATTGGGTCAATTTGGTTTTGTCATGAAATATCTTGGTTTCTCCATGTATCTTAATTGAGAGTTTTGCTAGGTATAGTAGCCTGGGCTGGCATTTGTGTTCTCTTAGGGCCTGCAGGATATCTGCTCAGGATCTTCTGGCTTTTGTAGTCTCTGTTGAAAAGTCTGGTATAATTCTTGTAACCCTCCTGCTTGACCCTGCCTGACTCTCATAACCACACCTCTCTGCCCACCTCCTGTTATTTGCCACGCCTCCAACCTGGTTCCAGTTACATTCGTAAGTCCCACCTCCGAAGAGACAAAAAGAAGTCACTGATTGGACTGGCATGCTGACGAACTTGTGGGAGGGATTTACCTCACCTTTTCTAACTGTTGGCCGGGACAAACAGGGCATTAATTGAAGATGGCTGAGCATTCACAACTCCTGTCTAATTTTGTTAAACCATCCACGTGGACAGGTATACCTTTGGCCACTCTGAATCCTCCCTAACTCTCTCTTACTGTTGCTTTTCCTTGAAACTCCATTTCCCAGAATAACCCTCTCTCTTTAAAGTTACTGCTAGGTGGTAACAAATTCTGATAGGTCTGCCTTTATATGTTACTTGACTATTTTCCCTTACTACTGTTAATATTCTTTCGTTGTTTTGTGTATTTCATGGTTTGATTATTATATGACAGGATGAATTTCTTTTCTGGTCCAGTCTATTTAGAGTTTTGTAGGCTTCTTGTATGTTCCTGGGCATACAATAGTTTAGGGAAATTTTCTTCTATAATTTTGTTGAAGATATTTACTAGCCCTTTAAGTTGGGAATCTTTGCTCTCTTCTATACCTATTATCCTTAGGCTTGGTCTTCTCATTGTGTCCTGGATTTTCTGGATGTTTTGGGTTAATAGCTTTTTGCATTTTGCATTTTCTTTGACTGTTGGGTCAATGTTTTCTAAGGTGTCTTCTGTACCTGAGATTCTCTCTTCTATCTTTTCTATTCTGTTGGTGATATTTGCATGGATGTCTCCTGATCTCTTTTTTAGGTTTTTTATCTCCAGGGTTGTCTCTCTTTGTGATTTCTTCATTGTTTCTATTTCCATTTTTGATTCTGAATGGTTTTTTTCAATTCCTTTACCTGTTTGTGTTTTCCTGTAATTCTTTAAGTGATTTTTGTGTTTCCTCTTTTAGGATTTCTTGTGTCCTCCTTGATTTATTTTTTTTCTTTCTTTCTTTTTTTTTTTTTGTTTTTTTGTTTTTTGGTTTTGTTTTTTGGTTTTTGGTTTTTCGAGACAGGGTTTCTCAGTATAGCCCTGGCTGTCCTGGAACTCATCCTGTAGACCAGACTAGCCTCGAACTCAGAAATCCACCTGCCTCTGCCTCCCAAATACTAGGATTAAAGGCGTGTGCCACCACAGCCTGGCCCCTCCTGGATTTCTTTAAGGGAGTTATTTATATCCTCCTTAAAGTCCTCTATCATCATCATGAAATATGATTTTAAATTCAAATCTTGTATTTCCAGGTTTATTGGAGTATCTAGGACTTGCTGTTTTGGTAGAACTGGGTTCTGATGGATGATGACACTTACCCTTGGTTTTTGTTGCTTAGCTTTCTGTACTTGCCTCACACTAGTTATCTCTGGTGTTAGTCTGTCTTGCTGTCTCTGACTGGAGCTTTTCCCTCCTCTGGCCCTGTGAGTCTATGATCTTAATGGTTGTCAGCACTCCTGGGGAGACCAGCTCTCTCCTGGGCTGGATATGTGTATGGAGGGTTATTCTCACAGATGGAGACTGGCATGATCCTGTCCCCTGCTACTCCCCTATTCCTATGTCCTATGAGCTTCTAGTGGGTCCCTCTTTGGACAGTTACTGGAGCGAAAGTGGTGATCTTATCTCTGGCCTTAGGAGTGAGAGCACCTCTGGGGGACCAGCTCTCACCTGGCAGGATTTGGTTGTAAAGGGCTGTGGATTAGCCTTAGCTCTGGAGAGCAAATGGAGAAGGGAACTTCTTTCCAATTTCAATAACATTGAAATAGTACTCTATCAATAAGCCCATCCTTATTTTAAAATAGTCTGCTTTTTCTTTTAATCTTCTTATATATCAAGACCAAAGTAACACTAAAAACATTATATAAACTATCCTTTTTTCTGATGTTGGAAATGAGAAGAAAAATAGGTGTTGTCATTCTAGTCAATCTTTTATCATTGATGTATGCCCTCAATACCAAAAGAAATCTTTAGCAGTGATTTAGGATTCTATTTTGAGACATAATTTGTAGAGACTGTAGGTCATAAATAAAAGCCAGAAATTAGACAAGATAGATCAAGTATTAACACCAAGAAGAAGAAAAAGTACGTATGTCTATTCTGAATATTAATAAACACTTCCTTTGAAAACAATGAGCATCTTAATGTTGGTATCAAAGGCTCCAATTTCCTTCCATTGCCACAGACACTTTGACCAATTTTTATTTTTACATACAAAAGGAGGCCTATCTGAATAAATAGCACTATATTAGTCTATATTGGACATAATGCTGAGTACTTAGAAGCAAACATCTACCTATGGTCTGTCTAAGGACATATAAACAGAAGTTTCATGAGAAATTTTGAGTCATATGCTGGGTAAAAGTAATTTTTTTCAGCTTCATGAGAGACAGGACAAAGAAGCACATCTATGTTTGACTTGACTTACGCTGGCAACCTGTGTTTTTTTTACACACTTTATTTAGATATAAAATAATTTCCTCAGAAACTTTGTTCATTGATTATACAACCTTTCAAAATACACTCTCTTTTAAAGTCTTCCTTGATTTCATAAGAATATTGAAAGAGGTACAAAACAAGCAAACATCAATTTAATAAGAGGTAAACAATTACAATAAAATCAGCTTCTTTTTAACTCAATATCTTCCTCCTCAAGATTGCTGTCATAAAGACCTTGTGGTTACAGAAATGCCAGATAGGATGATTCTATTTGAATTTGATGTGTTTGGTTGGGCACAGAATTAACAGATCAAAAGTTATTCCCTACTAGCTGTTGTATCAAACTTAGCTTTCTACAAAAGTTCACTTTTTCTGGTCCTTGTTTAAATTTTCCTTTCTTGCCTGTATATTTCTTTTTCATTTGGCATAAGACCACTATCCTTTTTCTTTTATTTTTAAAATACTGTACATCCTCTTGCTTGAGCAAAGGCTGTTCTTAGTTTTTCTATAATAGCAGAAAATCTCTGGTCTGTCAAGTCTGTTCACAATGGTAGGCAGTTCACAGCCATTCTTTGGTTGGTAGTTTGTTCTCTGAGGGCCTCAAGGGTCCAGGTTAGTAGGCTCTGATGGTCTTCTTGTGAAGTTCCTATCCCCTAATAGGCCAAAATTCTTCCTCATATTCTTACATAAGAGTTCCCAAGCTCCATCCACTGTTTGGCTGTGGGTCTCTGCATCTCTCTAAGTTAGCTGTGGGTGGAACCTCTCAGAAGACAGTCATGCTAGACTCCTGCCTGCAAGCATAAGAAAGTAGTATCATTAATAGTGTCAGGGATTAGTGCTTCTCCATTTCGTGAATCTATAGCTAGGCCAGTTATTGGTTGGCCATTCCCTCAGTTCTCTGCTCCATCCCCTACTCCTACATTTCTTTTACATAGGGGGAATTTTGCTTTGCAAATTTTGTGGGTGGGTTGATCCCTGTTGCTTAACTGGGGATCCTGCTGGATACAGGAGGAGGCCTTTTCAACTTCCATATCTTCAATGCTGTGAGTCACAGCAAAGGATACCCCCAGAGATTCTTTTTTGTTTGTTTTTGTTTTGTTTTGTTTTGTTTTTTTCGAGACAGGGTTTCACTGTGTAGCCCTGGCTGTTCTGAACTCACTCAGTAGACCATGCTGCCTTTGAACTCAGAAATCTGCCTGCCTCTGCCTTCAAAGTGCTGGGATTAAAGGCGTGCACTACCACAGTCCTGAGGTTCTTTTTTAAAATTGATTACTTTATTTATTTACATGTCAAATGTTGTTCTCTTTCCCAGTATTCCATCTGCAAAATCCCCAATTCCATTCTCCTCCCCTTTGTCTATAAGAGAGTACTCACACACCAACTCCTGTCTCATGCCTGCCTCTAGCATCTCCCTTCACTGGGACAACAAGCCTCCACAGGATCAAGTGCCTCCCCTCCCATTGATGCCAGATAAGGCAATCCTCTGCTACATATGTGGCAGGAGCCATGGACAAACCCATGCAAAGTCTTTGGTTGGTGGTTTAGTCTCTGGAAGTTGGGGGAGTCCAGTTAGTTGATACTGTTGTTTTTCCCCTCACTCTAAATCCCATGTTTATTTTGTTCTTCTGTCTAAGTGGGATTGAAGCATCCACACTATGGCCTTCCTTCTTGTTAAGATTCCTATGGTCTCTGAGTTGTATTGTGAGTACTTTGAGGACTTGAGCTAATATCCATTTACCATGTATGTCCTTTTGGGTCTGAGTTACCTCACTCAGAATGATGTTTTCTGGTTACACATATGTGCCAACAAAATTGGTGAAGTTGTCATTTTTAATAGCTGAGTAGTATTCCATTGTGTAAATGTATGACATATTCTGTATCCATTCTACTGTTGAGAGACATCTGAGTTGTTATTGTCATCTTCTGGCTATTATAAATAAGGCTGGTATAAATATAGGGGAGCATGTGTCCTTATTACATGTTGGAGCATCTTTTGGGTATATACCCAGAAGTGATATAGCTGAGTTCTTAGGTAGTACTATGTCCAACTTTCTAAGGAACCACCAAACTGATTTCCAGAGTGATCATACCAGCTGGCAACCCCACCAATAATGGAGGAGTGTTCCTCTTTCTCTACACAACCACTAGCATCTGCTATTGTCTCAGTTTGATCGTAGCCATTCTGATTGGTGTAGGTGGAATCTTGGGGTTCCTTTGAGTTGCATTTTCCTGGTCACTAAGGGTGTTGAACATTTATTTAAGTATTTCTCAGCCATTGAAGATTCTGCAGTTGAAAATTCTCTGTGTAGTATTTCTCTACCCCATTTTTAATTGGGTCATTTGATTTTTTTGAAATTAGCTTCTTGAGTTTTTTATGTATTTAGGATATTTGCCCTCTGTCAGAGGTGGGGTTCTTGAAGATTTTTTCCAAGTCTATATAGGTTGGTGATTTGTCCTATTGACTGTGTCTTTTGCCTTACAGAAGCTTTTCATTTTCATGAGGTACCATTTATTGATATTGACCTTAGCCTGAGCCATTGGAAAATTTCCCCTGTTTAGAAAATGTCCCCTGTGCCAATGAGTTTCAGGCTCTTTCCCACTTTTCTGAGATTCAATTCAGTGTATATAGTTTTATGTTGAGGTCCTTGATCCACTTTGAATTAAGCTTTGTGCAAGGTGACAAGTATGTGTCTATTTTCATTTTTCTTTTTTTTTAACTCAGACTTTTAACATTTATTAAGATGCTAATTTATTAATAATTTATTCAACATTAATTTGTTAACATTAATTTGTTTTGGATTAATTTTAACTTTTAGGAGCGATTGAAATAATCTTTCACAGATTTAATGACTTTTGAAAGTATGGGATGAAGAACTTGGTTTTTTGTTTGTTTGCTTGTTTTCTTTTTCTTTCTTTTCTTTTTTTTTTTTTGGTTTTCAAGACAGGGTTTCTCTGTGTTGCCCTGGCTGTCCTGGAACTCACTCTGTAGACCAGGCTGGCCTCCAACTCAGAAATCCACCTCCCTCTGTCTCCTAAGTGCTGGTTTAAAGGCATGTGCCACCACTGCCCAGCTTAAACTCAATGTTTTGAAAACTTTTTAAACTAGATGTCACAGAGAGTTCTATTTTAACCTGTTATCTACATATAAACTTTGTGTGAGCTCTACATAATTCATAATAATTAGTACTCATATACTTCATACATAACACAGTTTTTTTCCACTTTGTTGATCAAAATTTGAGAAAACTTAACACCAGCCCCAATTTTTAGATAAAACACCACATATAGTATGTCCAGCCATTCAGCTTATAAGTTACACAACTTTCAAATGTATTTTGTTCTTCAAATATATGTAATATTTAAATGTAGACCTGCACAAACAAAAAAAAGACAAAAGAAAAAAACTGGCTAACTTAAGAAATTTCTTCTATTTTCCTTAAAATAGTAAAAATACTGAATTTTAAGGAACCCGATTTGATATTTATTTCTCACTAATAATGATAAATTACATATAGGTTTCTAATACCCAAGAACATCGTAAGTGATGAGGAAAATGGACTATAGTAGGGACTTGCTGTATCTATACCAGAATGCTGGAGAAGGTACCTGTGGTGTTTCTACAGCAAAATGTCTATTTTAAGGTATCTATCCTTACTAATTAATTAATTAATTAATTAATTATTCTTTTTTTTTTTTTTTTTTTTTTTTACAATCCAGTCATCATCCCTCTCCCAATCCAAAGCTTTATTTATTGTAATAAGTAAGTACACTGTATCTGTTTTCAGATGTACCAGAAGAGGTCAGATCTCATTACAGGTGGTTGTGAACCACCACATGGTTGCTGGGATTTGAACTCAGGGCCTACGGGAAGATCAATCAGTGCCCTTACCCACTGAGCCATCTCTCCAGCCCTGCAGTTGGTATTCTTGTAAGCTACCATTATGTATAACTTTTCTCCAGCTTTATTTTGGCCAAATTTTACAATTTCTCCTCCTGTCTCCTCCCTTTACAGTAGTAATAATATTTTATGAAAATTTTTAATGAATACATCTACCTAATACAGTTAAGTACAGTTGTAACCCCTACATAACCTCTTACCAAATACCCACAAACGTAGATATCAGTTAGAAGATCATTTAAAACTACTTAAACAGAATTGAAATCATGAAAAAGGCATCATCACCTACTGCAAGATTAAAGCAAAATCCACCTTTAAACAAATTCCCTCAGTCTAAGATTGATCTTAAAATTCAATTTACATAGCATATTCAATTATGAAGCTCCTGGTCCATTTATTAATTTTATTTTGAAAATTAAACGTAACTAGCCTACCTAACCCAAAGTTTAAGTTTTTGCTGTACTTATAGTACATATATAATATAACTTTCAATGGGTCCATGAATGAAATTAAATGAAATGTAAAAATAGCACACAACTTCTGTATTCTTCTGGTGTAATAGAAGGTTGTATTCTTGAGTAAGTCCCAACAATTACCTCAATTATTCAATAAGTACATGGAATACAGTTCTCTAGGAATAAATAAAACTTGAATCATTGAACTGGAAAAGTAACACATGATTAAAAGATAATTAAAGTATTTTGTGTAGAAAAGTGTTCTCAAAGCACCTACCTCTGGTTCATAAAACAAATAATTCTGTAGCAAGTCATTATGCTTCACACTCAGATTCATGGCTTTTAATAGGCCCTGTGGCAGTTTGAAGGAAAATGTCCCCAGGGTGCTTGTCTGCACTGGGATATTTGACAGCTGATTTGTGGTACTGTTTGGAGGAAGGTATGGAACTTTCAGGAGATACATCATTGCTGCAAGAAGCTTGTGTCTGTGTTGGTTATTGTTGCTGTATAGTCTTGCATGATAGCTGGTTTTTCTCTCAACCTCCTGTGTGTGAATTAACACGTAATTAGCTAGTTCCCTGTCGCTGATTCTTGACATGATGGGCTCTATTGCATATTAGGTCAAAATGAACTCTTTATTCCTTAACTTACTTTTCTCAGGATATTTTATCACAGCAACACCTAACACTTTTATTGATGGCCACAGTCTCCTTCTCTGGTTTTATGAAAGACCACTCTAAGAAATCCTTCTTGTAATCTCATACAAATGTGAGCAGTTCCTTGCTTCAGCTTTAGATATTCATATCACTTGGTGTGCTGTGAGTCAGATCATAAAGGGATAGTTATTCTGTGGGCAGATGTCTCCATGTCCTGAATACCTTGGCAGTTCCATATTTCTTGCCTCATATCGATGAGACAGCAATGTGCAACAGTATCAGAACCAGCAGAAAGAAGGGACAGTCCCTACACAGAAAAAAAAGTGAAGTCAGAAAGTCTGTCCAGCTATATTATGATTCTTTTTTCTACTTTATTTTTAAACACAGATTAGTTCTTCATAAATGGCTCCTGGATGGCATGTATGTGAGAAAGAATAGTAAAGAAGCAAAAGTACAAATGGTTGCAATTGTAATTTTTAGCATCAGGGTCTTCTTTCAAATAATCCCTGTCCTTTTTTTTTCTTCATTTTTTAAGTTAATTCCAAGTTTCTAGTGTAGTTACTTCACTTTGTGTTACTCAATTGTGATAGGAAGATTCATGAGAACTAAGTGGTTGCATTTAATATTAAGAGGGGATTGAGCAAAGGTGATTTGGAAGGACTGTTCACAGAAGATGGGAAAAACAGTAGATAAAAAGATATTTGTGTTTATATCTTTGTATGGATATTATGTGTTGGAGGTAATCAGAGAGTATAATATGAATTGTAGAATGAGAGCTACCAAGAGTAAAACACTGAATTGATGAATTTTATGATGTATTTATATCAAGTATAAATCTGATATACTTTAAAAATATGGACTTGTTTGAATCTTTTTTCTTTTACTTTATTAGATATTTTCTTTATTTTCATGTCATATGGTACCTCCTTTCCTGTTTTCTCCTCCGAAAAAAAGAAAAGAAAAAAAAAACCTTGGTCCCTCCCACTTCCTCCTTCTCACCAACCCACCATCTCCTGTTTCCTGGACCTGGCATTCTCCTATACTGGGGCATAGAACTTTCACAGGACCAAGGGCCTCTTCTCCCACTGATGACCAATTAGGCCATCCTCTGCTATACATATACTGCTGGAGCCATGAGTCCCACCATGTGTACTCTTTTGTTGATGGTTTAGTCCCTGGGAGCTCTGAGGTACTAGTTAGTTCATATTGCTCTTCCTAGGGGGCTGCAAACACTTCAGCTCCTTGGGCCCTTTCTCTAGCTCCTTCATTGGGTACCCTGTACTCAGTCCAATGGGTGGCTGTGAGCCTCTACTTCTATACTAATTGGGGACTGTCATAGTCTCTCAGGAGACAGCTATATCAGGCTCCTGTCAGCAAGCACTTGCTAGCATCCACAATAGTGTCTGGATTTGATGATTAAATATGGGAAGGGTTCCCAGGTGGAGCAGTCTCTGGATTGTCCTTCCTTCAGTCTCTGCTCCATAGTTAGACTCTGTAACTCCTTCCATGGATATTTTGTTTCCCCTTTTATGAAGGAATGAAGTATCTACACTTTGGTCTTCCTTTTCTTGAGTTTCTTGTGGTTTGTATTTTGGGTATTCCAGGTTTCTGGGCTAATATCCACTTATCAGAGAGTACATACCATGTGTGTTCTTTTGTGATTGGATTACCTCACTCAGGATGATATTCTCCAGATCCACATATTTGCCTAAGAATTTCATAAAACTACTCAGCTATTAAAAACAATGAATTTATGAATCACTTTTTTCAAACCAATAATTATATTTGATTGCTTTGAATGGTCTTAGATGAGATGAGCATGAACGGTATTTCACATTTGGCTCTTACTTACAAACCATCTTTGTTTTTAAACTCAGGCAGACAATACTTTAAGTTTTTCATTCAGAATAATACTATTTAATACAAATCACATCGATGCCTAGAAAATATATAGGCTGCAGAAAGCACATTATATGTAACAAAGAAATAAACTATTATATGTGTTTATTAGCATTACATTTATAATGGTGATATTAAGAACAGAACAGAGACCCTGTTCAGGATTCCTAGTGTTACACGAAGCTGCAGTGGGCAAAGCTATGTGCATATTCACCTTACTGCAAATCTGTCTCAAGATATCATACAAATCTCCTTTGAATGATGTTTCCTATTTCAGATTATAAATTCATTTGTGACCTTTCCTATTCTTTTTTTTTCTCAAAAGGGAGACACTTCAACATCTTGAATTAAAAAAAATGGCATTTGCTTCAAAATGTTTCAAAAATAATTTATATGTGAAAAATATACCTAGAGGTCAAGAACACTATTCTTTTTTTTTTTTTTTTT
>NW_022196897.1:83457255-83497933 GCF_008632895.1 Mastomys coucha
ATATTTTCATCCAGAAAAAAGAGTATACATCAATATTTTTGATGCTAAAAGAATATATGCAATTGATTACATTCCAGCAATTATGTAAGTAGACATCAGTTTGAATTGAAAACAATAGAACTTCTGAAATGCAAACATTTCTGTGTTCCACTCAAGTCTCTTGGGTCAGGTTAAAATTTTAGAACTTATATCTTGTTCTCAGTCTCAAAAAAGAAGGTATAAATGTTTTATTTTTTCTAGTATCTATTCCAGTAATCTCAATTACAAGAATATTCTCCATAGGTAATTCCTAGAATCCCAGAGTTGAATATTATGGTCCGTATACCATCACACAATTTACAACTGAGGTAGCGCCAGTGACTTTGAAGGGTAGAATAAAGTATGTCACTATTCTTTTTCATCTCACTCTCTTCTGAAATCTGAAACAGTTTCTTCCCCTAAGATCTTCTCTAGAAACATTGAGTACAAAAATTGCAGACTTATTTCCCTTACAAGCAAGGTTTGTAGTGAATATGAAATAAAGATTTTGAATTCTCCCTAGATTCATTATGCCCAGCAACTATTATAAAAATGCTAGGTTCCTGAACAAATTATGTATGGTTACAATACTGGCTGAGTCAAATGTCTTTGTGTGACAAATATGGAAGCCATGGTAAATACACTAAGCACAATGACTCAGACTTTAAATGAAATATTTAGCACTTTCTGTGCACAAAGCACCACATTGTTTTCAGGGATGGTTGGAAAGGAAGCCTGGGAATATCAGAAGTTGGAGAGCATCAGCCCACATGGAGATTCATGCAAGCTATTTGAGAATATAATCTGTTGTTTATCAGCAGGGAAGGAGTCAGAGCAGAATTGGGTGAATCTGTGAAGTTTAGTGGAGATAGCCAACTAAGAGAATATATGGACAGACATTCCAAAAATTGTGAGGGTTGTTGCAGGGCAACTGCTTTTATCATAGACCTCAAGACATTTACCAGAATAACATAGACTTTTTTTCTCACTTAGTTCATTTAATCAAGATTATATCTTTTTAGTTTACTGTCATATATATTTTCTTTTCTATAATATGAGTAAAGCATTGGCAGGCATAAAATTTAGGGAGACACTTACAATGTTGTTTTTAATCTTTCCCTTTCATATACTTATAAATAGCATGGTAAACTGTGAACCCTTTTTTCCTTTAGAAATGCTGATATCCCAAGGGCTTAGTCAGTTTCAAAGCTTTTGCAGGGAGCTGCATTACTTGAGTTTCTTTGAAATGAATACAGTTATTAAAATAGCAATGATTGTAGCTACTTGGTGGATTGGCTCTAAAATTGGTACAGCCTGGGAGCTTGTTTCTAAAATTCACATGTATATAAATGTGTCCAAGAAAAGATGTCAATATATTGCAGTTTGTACTGAGGAAAGCTGCCCAGTTCATTCAGTCTTCATGTTGCCTTGGCTTGGATTAATCATCTTCACACACACACACACACACACACACACACACACACACACACACACACACAACTAAACAAACAAAACCAAACAAAAATCAATGGTGTGCTTTTGTGGATATCTTACTGAAAATAATTAAATTATCATCCCTTCTAATTATTTAGGGAAGACAGTTTTTTGACTTGATAATTGCTGATGATTTTAATACTGCCCCCTTCAGAAAAAAATTTGAGTTCTTTAGAGTAGAGACTGTTAACTTGCACAGAAAGCCAAGGGATGGTGTCTTAAGAATAGTTTTATTATTTCCAACACTTCCTACACACTGGGACAAAAATACGATTAGAAGAGTTCCAAACTCTAGTCTCATCCTTCCCCATTTGGCTAGAGCAACAGAAGCAAAAACAGGCATGTGAAATTGCCTCACAGCCTTTTTTTGGTGAAGTCTTCCTTGGGCAGGCTTGGTGACAGTGGCCTTTGTCTTAAGAGCTTACATGTCCACAGCTCTGCCTGTCCTTGGCACACAGGATGTTGGTTTTGCTCTGCAATGTTTTAATCCATTTGCTGTACTGAGCTTAGTTGCAATTTGTTCTTCTTTCTACATTTCAATCTGTATTCCCACTTCTGGTCTCTGTCTTATTGCTTCCCAAAGGCTGTTTCTCTCTTTTCTCAAATTTTCACTGAGCTGTGGTTGTATTCTCAATTCTTTCATTTTCTTCTAATTTGATTTACTCATTCCATATTTTTGTTCCAATCAAAATCATATTAGAGACTATTATTTCTTGGCTAATATATTATAAAACAGTAATGTTTCTCCTGTAGGTATGTAACAATATCCACTATACTCCCAATTCATTATCCACATTCAGTGGACATTTATTAATCCAACGAATATGCCATCATAAGCAGATGCTTAATTGTGTGAGATAAATTAATATGTATGCACCATGTACTCAGAACAGCTATCATTTTGCAATAATACTTGTTCCCCATATGTGTATTTTTCTGGCTTATGAAAACAGCTCACTTTGAATGGCAATATACTTTAAGTATTGGAAATGAGTAGTTGTCTTAGTTAGGGTTTCATTGCTGTGAAAAGACACCTTTAGGAAGGCAGCTCTTATAAAGGACAGTATTTAATTAGTGCTGTAAAGTGGAAACTTCTAGTTCTTTGGAAAGTTAATTATGCCAAATAATGTTTTGCTGGGGCACATAGGTGAAAATATGTCTTGCTAAAGCATACACATAAAAGACTGTTTCCGTGAAGTAGACACAGGTGAAAGGATGTTTTGATATAGCAAACACATGAAAGGACACTTTGTAAAGGAGTAAAAATATGACCCCACAGACAGTGGGAGAGGAGGAGTAAGCTTTGGTTTGCTGGACCTCACTATTCTTCACTAAAGGCATGCATATATTGGTTTGCCTTACTTAGCATTGTTGAGCCCAACTTGTGATAATGCCACCATTGAGAGAAACTCAACCAAGAACTGTTTATGAGGTTCCTGCAGCAAACTTCTGCAGCTTTTCATGTCAGCCATTTGGTGTGCCTGGTAGATTCTGCCTGATGGTAGATAGCTTCCTGATGTCTGTTTTCCTAGAGGACTCTTCTGCAGCCCTTAATTCATATTTGGTGTTTGCTACAGGATTGAACTGCTGCCAAAGAAGATCAAGGTCACCTCCAAAATACTACTGCTTAACAGATCTACTTTCCCCACATCCTAATAACTTTTCTCTTCCACTACCTCTGTTGGGTAGTCGGCAAGAGGAGTAGTTGAACCCTTATTAAAAGTAGGTTGACAGTGTCCTTTGCCTTACCGAAGCTTTGTGATTTTATTAGGTCCCATTTGTCAATTCTTGATCTTAGAGCATAAGTTATTGGTGTTCTGTTCCCCTGTGCCCAAGTTTTTATAGGCTCTCCCTCACTTTCTTTTCTCTTAGTTTCAGTGTATCTTGTTTTATGTGGAGGTCCTTGATCTACTTGGACTTGGACCACTGTCAATAGGACAAGACAGATATCAACAGATTGGGAAAAGATCTTTAGAAGTCCTACACCTGATAGAGGGCTAATATGCAATATATACAAAGAACTGAAGAAGTTTGAATCCAGAGAACCAAATAACCATATTAAAAATGGGGTACAGAGCTAAAGAAAGAATTCTCAACTGACTAATACCAAATGCCTGAGAAGCACCTAAAGAAGTGTTCAACATCTTTAGTCATCAGGGAAATGAAAATCAAAAAACCTTGAGATTCCACCTCACACCAGTCAGAATGGTTAAGATAAAAAATTCAGGTGATAGTAAATGCTGGAGAGGTTGTGGAGAAAGACGAACACTCCTCTATTGCTAGTGAGATTGTAAGTTGGTTCAACCACTCTGGAAATCAGTTTGGCAGTTCCTCAGAAAATTGGACGTAGTACTATCCGAGGACCCAGCAATACCACTCCTGGGCATATATACCCAGAAGATGCTCTAACACGTAATAAGGACACACATTCCACTATGTTCATAGCAGCCTTATTTATAATAGCCAGAAGCTAGAAAGAATTCAGATATCCCTCAACAAAAGAATGGATACAGAAAATGTCATACATTTACAAAATGGAGTACTACTCAGCTATTAAAAACAATGAATGTATGAAATTCTTAGGCAAATGGATGGATCTGGAGAATATCATCCTGAGTGAGGTAATCCAATCACAAAAGAACACACATGGTATGCACTCACTGATAAGTGGATATTAGCCCAGAAACTCGGAATACCCAAGATACAATCCACAAACCACAAGAAACTCATGAAGAAGGAAGAGCAAAGTGTAGATACTTCGAGCCTCCTTAGAAGGGGGAACAGATATCCATGGAAGGAGTTAGTTACAGAGACAAAATATGGAGCAGAGACTGAAGGAATGACAATCCAGAGACTGTCCTACCTGGGTTTCCATCCCATATATAATCACCAAACCCAGACACTATTGTGGATACCAACAAGTGCTTGCTGACAGGAGCCTCATATAGCAGTCTCCTGAGAGGCCCTGCCAGTGCCTAACAAATACAGAAGTGAATGCTAACAGTCATCCATTGGACTGAGTACAGAGTCCCCAAATGAAGGAGCTGGAGAAAGGACCCAATGAACTGAAAGAGTTTGTAGCCCTATAGGAAGAACAACAATATGAACTAACTAGTACCCCAGAGCTCCCAGGAACTAAACTGCCTATCAAAGAGTACACATGGTGGGACTCATAGCTCCAGTTGCATATGTAGCAGAGCATGATATAGTCAGGCATCAATGTAGGGGAAGCCCTTAGTCCTGTGGAGGCTCTATGCCCCAGTGTGGAATGCCAGGGCCAGGAAGTGGGAGAGAGTGGGTTGGTGAGCAGGAGGAGGTGGGGAGGGATTATGGGGTTTCAGAAACCAAGAAATGGCGAGTGTTAGAAATGTAAATAAAGAAAATATCTAATAAAAAAGTAGGTTGGAAATAATTTATGCCTACAGGACTGGCTTACATTTTCAGTGGTTCAGTCCATTATCATCATGGCAAGAAGCATGACAGCCTTCAGACAGACATATAGTGCCAGAAGTGCTGAGAGTTCTACTTCTTGCTCTGAAGACAGCCAGAAAAACCTGTCTTTTGCAAGGGGCAGATCTGCACCACAAGGCAACTTCAAAACCCACATACACATTAACACATTTCCTCCAAAAAAACTAAACCCATTCTAAAAGGACCACACATCCTAAAATGCTACTTCCCATGGGCCAAGTATATACAAATTAACTAGTCCCCATAGACTTGTTCAAACACAAGAGTCGATGGGTAATACCTAGCCACAGCAAAATGCAAAATACATTTAGTCCAACTTTAAAAGTCTCCATAATCTATCACAGTCTCAAAGATGTTCATAGTTTCAAAGTTTAAGGTCTTTTTTGAGATTCATGCAATCTCTTAACTGTACTCCCCTATAAAATTAATATAAAAAACCAAGTCACATACTCCCAAGATCACAGGATACATATATTAGCATTCTAAAACATCATAGTGAGAAAATACTGGACCAAAGCATGACAGAAAAGCAGCTGGGCAAATTCCAAACCACATCTGCATGTCTTCAGATCTCCAACACCTTGCATCTTTGTTGACTTAGGCAGGTTCTACTCCCTGCTACAAGTGTTCCTTGGCAGGTATACTGTGGCTCTTGTATCTTTAACATCTTGGGCTATCCAAAGAAATCTCAACATTATAGGTTCTTTTCCCAATGTCTGGGTTCCTCACATAATCTTCTGGGCTTCTCCAGAGGGCTTTGGACACTTCTCCAGCACTCCCCTCTATAGCATTCTAGGCTCTTATTGACTCCACTCCACTGCTACTGCTGTTCTTGGTGGTCATACTTTGTATTGGCAATATCCGGGGTCTTCCACTGATACTAGGGTTTACCAATTGCCTCTCCTAGACTCATGGGGTCAAGCCTCAACTTCTTTGCATGACCCTTCAGTCCTGGGCTGTCAAATGCAACTAAAGCCGCCCCTTTACCAATGGCCTTCCCTAATTTCTCACAGTAACAAGAGTAATTTCTCTCATCTTTTTCCCATAACTCCTTCATGCCGTCAGAACTAGTATCAACTGGGTAATTTTATTACCGAATTTGGCTGCTAGTCTATCTCTGGACTACAGCTTCTTTGTTCTCTCAGAAAACACTTCCAAGAAGATTTAACTTTAGTGACGCTAGTCTCTTCTTAATCACCATTAATTTCTTAGTTCATCCTAACCACCGTCAATAGTCCCTGTAATCCCTTCTACTTCTGACTACATTGCCACTGCCAGAGTCACATGTCTGAAGCTGCCCAGTTCTGCTGCTTGGTGGGGCTGGAACATGTCTCCTCCTTGTTCTATTACATCATCACAGGCTTTCTGTTCTCCAATTCTTTCGCTGCACAAGCTTTGGTGTCATGAAACTTTCTCTGTAGACTGACATTGAACTCAGAGATGTGTATCCCTTTGCTCCTGAATGCTGGGATTAAAGGAGTGTACCACCACGCGGAGAGATAAGCCTTTCTTTACCTTTTCACAAGATCTTTATAAGTTCTAGATTGTAGTTCATTCCAGATACAAGAAAGTTGACATGCAACAATAACCATTACAATTCACCTCTTGTCAATTTGACACATAATCTTATCACATTATATCCAAATAAAAACAATAACCAGGTCATAATAATGACTAACATGATATAAACATACCTTGTTCAACAGAAAATACATAAAAAATAAGCTTATCCGGATAGAATCTTGCCCCAAGGTCACCACTCCCTTAATTCCATTTAATATCTTTGAACACATAATTTAGCTCCATTCTTCCTGGTGTCCATTTAGTCTTTGAGCCATACATTTTGTGTTTTTCCTTTGTAAGCTTACTATGCTTGATTAAAACTCTCCTCACATGTGTGAACCACAGGACAAAGTCAAAACTAGGCTTCTTTGAGATTCTATTTGTCAATGCAATTAGTCTAAATCTCTTTACCTTAGCCTCATGCAGACTTTTCAGACAAAGGCAAACAGCAGCCAGATATTTCAACAAAATATCAAAGGAACATTCTCTTGGTAACATCCTAAAAATCTTCTCTTCTGAAACCCCTAGAGCCAGTCCTTCACAGGTCAAAGTGCCTTCAATACCACTGTCTTCCATGTTCCTACTAATATGGCCCATTAATCCCCATTTAAAGCATCCCACTATTTTACTAATACAAAGTCAGCCAATCTACATTCCTCCAAACAAAAGCATGGTCATATCTACCACAGCATACCCAGTCCCTGGTACTAACTTCTGTCTTAATTTGGGATTTATTGCTGTGTATTGAAACCATTACCAAGGCAACTCTTACAAAGGCAAACATTTAATTGGGTCTGGCTTAGAATTTCCTAGGTTCAGTCTATTACCATCATGGCAGAAGATATGGCAATCTGCAGGCAGACATGTTCTCTAGACATAAAAATCGAAAGACTGTATAGCCATTACTGATGGAGAGACAACTCTGTCTAACACTGAACCTGTGACATGTGACTTCATAACAGATTGTCATAAAAAGATTTCACTAGGAAACACAAAGCCCTAGTATCATTAGAGCAGATAATTAACTCTATCCAGTCTTTCTTTGCTTAGAACAGAACTCTACAGTGAAGCCAATAGATAGTACAGTCTAAATTTGAATGCCTAAGAATGGGAAATTCCTTTTGGAATAACTATAAAATATTTCATTAATAGGGAAAGAAAAAGAGTTACCCTTTACCAAGTCTTCATCATAGAATAAAATGAGCTACAATTTCTCATATTTGGTTCATCCTCTTGAAGGTAACACAATTTTTTTGAAATTTCAAGGAATATATTTATTATGGTTATTTTATATAAACGTAAAAGCAACATTAGAAAGTTTGACTATGTTGGATGAAAAAGGGAATGGCTGTTTTGTGTGTTTTGTTTATGTGTTTGTTTTATTTTAACAATAAATTTTAACTTCCTGGACTAGTGAATATTTTTCATTTCACAACAAACCTCTTAGAGAATTTGAGGCATGTAAAGTCAATAGGATGATATCTAGACTCATACTTTTTCCGTGTGAAAAACAATGGTATTTGCATATGCTCAACAGGAAACTCAATTTTATAGTATTGGTATTTTACTGATTAGTCTAAAAAACAAAGGTATGGTGATGCTCTCCCTAACTTAATATCTGTCAACCTTATATGTGTGTTCTTATTATACAAAAGAAGACATATTAACCTAGTGTTGTCTGGTAAAAGTTAGAGTAATAGTTTTGAACCAGGATTATGAATCTTATGCAGTAAGAGACTTTATTACTATTACCAAGATGCCACTGTTATTAAAATCATTCCTTGTGTTTTTCTATATCTTTCTTATCTGTCTAAGGCCTCTTTCTCTATGTTGCTGTTCCTTCTTTATACTCACACATAAGTTATGAAATGTTTCTCTGAAGCTAAAAATCAGTGGTTTTTTTTTTTTTTTAATTCCTAGTCAGCCATTGCACAAATTACCCTATTGCTTTTTCTTTCCCATTGGAGAATTTAGTCAAAGGACTGACTTAGTTGAAAAAGAACCACTGACAGTCTGTGGTAAGAGGAAAATAAGAACATTGTTTGTAGAGTCAGGACTTAGTTTATGCTTGATGATTTGCAAGGACTACCCTAAATACAATTGCAATATTATAGTAATGCAGTAGTTGTGTATATATACTTTTAACCTTGGAGTTTGACATCAGGCCTGGTCAGAATGTATTCACATAGATGACCTGGGCAGTATGTGCCAGAAGGCCAGAGTATAACATAAATTTTAATTGTCCCATAGGCTATGAGCTTCCCACATACCCTTGTAGAGCCTATTTTATTGTATGGGTTCGTTATTTACCATAGTACCCATAAATGATATGCATTACTATTAATTCCAGAAATGAATTCTTGTTTAAGAAAATGATGAATTTTTTTGAATCCCTTTGTTTTCAGTAGTTGAAGGGTCAGTGGTATGTGACTAAGCATTTCCTCAAAGCACATATGAGAGGACTATAGACGTAGCGGGAGGAGGTACTCAAGAGAGGAAGAATTAAGTTGATAACAATAATCTGTTTTTTTTTAAAATCAGGCCTATCTTTCAATAATTAGGAGACTCATCAAGAAAGCAAACAAATAACTAAGGAAGACAGAAGAAAGACATTCAGTACTGCCTCTGAGAATATCAACCACTCAGCAATCCTGCCTGACCTGTTTGCCTATCTGCTGATAGAGAGTGTCCATCATATTGAGATCATTCTGAATCAGGGTTTCTGATATACCTTGCTGAGTGCAGGCCTACTAATGCATGACTTAAATTTTAAGTGAACAGTAGCGTTTTCTGCAGTAAGAACTTTATACTCACATTCCAGTTCCTGAACACCAGGTCATTTCCTGGTTACAATATTCTCTTGTGGGTCAGGCACATTTCTTCTATCTTGTTTTTATGTCATTGCCTACAAGTAGCCTTCAAAGTTTCTTCATAACAGGAAAGAACTTGAAGGATTATGCAAGATATTTTTAAGAGTTATGCCTAAAAGACTTATGTTCCTTCCACTGATTTGGCCAGAATTCAGCTACCTATGGCCAATATAGTTATGAGCAGCTAGAAAACAGGTTCCTCTTGAATGTACATTCATAAAATGTGATGAACAGATGGCCTGGTACTTGTCATCCATAGTGAATAGAGACTGCTATTGAAACAGAAAAGGACACAAAGCATGATAAATTTGTTAGGATCGATGCAAATACACCCCTGCTGTACACACAAACACAGACACACACAGACACACACACACACACACATGCACACTAACATGCAGACACACACACACATGAAGAAAAGAGTCAGGGAAAAAGACAGAGACAAAGACAGAGACAGAGAGACAGAGAGGAAGAAAGATTTTAAAGACATGTTCTTGACTGTTAACATTGATAGTATGAATCTGAATACAAACTTTGACTCTTTTTGTTTTTCTTGGAGAATTCTACTCCTTCCTTTTTAAAGATTTTGCACGACTGGTTGATACCACCCTCATTAGGTGACAGATAGTTACCTAATGTTGACTATTACCTATTGATTCAATGTTATTGATATTAATGTTAACAAGACAAAATACTTTTGCAGTGAACTTTAGACTGCTAAAGTGGACAAAACACTTGGGGATCTTGATCAAACCAAATGTTTTCATGAAAGTGACCAACATAAATGATAATTCTTAACATTAACTAAATATGGTTTGAAACACATACTTCAATGATCCTTGTGTGTCATAGCCATCTGACTTTGATCTTCCCACTGTAAGGTAGATGTACTCTGTACTGTAAGGGTCAGTGGTACGTAACTAAGCTCTGCCTCAATGCACATATGAGAGGACTATAGATGTAGATTGAGTCAGGTATTTAAGTGACATAAAATGTCTTTAGTAACAGTAGTCTGACTTTGTTTTTAGATCGGGACTATCTTATAATAATTATGAGACTCAGATAGAAAGCAAACATAAATAACTAAAGACAACATATGGAAGGTGTTTAAAAAAAGATGGTTATTTATTTATTTATTTATTTATTTATTTACCAGATTACTCAGATAATCACAGATGTTACTCAGCTAGATCCTCAGCTCTACAGATCTAGAAGCTTACTGTTTAGATTTGCACTTCCACACTCCCACTGTGTGTGTGTGTGTGTGTGTGTGTGTGTGTGTGTGTGTGTGTGTGTAGGTTGAAAGGCTAATGTTGACATTGGGTGTCCTCTTCAATTGTTCTCCATATTTGACTCAGGCTCCCTCACTCCCCCTGAATGGATAACCCCAGAGGTCCTCCTTTCCCCATACCTCTAGCATTGGGATTACCAGTGTTTGCAACTCTGTTGGACTCTTACCTGCCTGGTGAGGATTAAGCACTTCAGTAACAACCAAATTCTCAGTCTACAGATTCTGCCACTTGGATCACAGTATTTTCTCATGAGAACTCCCCAGGGGCATTTTCATAATCAAATATCTCTGTGATGAGACTCACTAAGACAAAACCTGGGAGATAGCCTTCAAACTCCAGTTGCTTAATGAAAGCCAATGACAAATAAGACTGGGCAGGGGAATTTAACAAGATAGGGAAGTACACTGGTAATTGATCTTAGCCCCAGCATTCAGGGTTTGTATGTCTGTACTGTCTGTCTCCTCTGCTTTCAGGGAGATTCTTTGCCCATTCTCATTTTTTTACCACATCCTCTTTCATAATTCCCAGTGATCAAATACCAGTAGCTTTTCTTGGATCCTATCCTTATGTCAACTTTCCTAATTTCAAAACATTTTCACAGTACAATATGGTTTCCCAGTTTGTACCCTTAAATTCTTTTCCTGTGTGGGTATTATAGAAATACACATATGCTGTAACTTTATGTAAAAGCGGTACATGATGAAGGAGCAATTGCTGTGTAGATTTATAGAGAAATTTAAAATAGATCATTTGAATGCATAAAATTTTAAATGTTCACATATAATTATTATGCAAAGTCTGAAAATTTGCTTAGTCAATTTTTTCAATAAATGGTTTAGAAGATTTGGTTTATTTTTCTCATAAATGTACACCATGCTAAATATTAAGCCTTGAGAATTTTTTCATTTAACATTTTTCTGTTTTAAATTTTTTCTTAATGTTTAGAATTAAACAAGAGTATAAAGCATATTGAGTTCAGTTTCAACAGTAGAAGAAATAAAAGTTCCCATTGTCTGAGAAACTTGGAAAGAAATTAATTCTGGACAATTTTAGCTTTCTCTTATTAAAATATTTAGTCAATATATTTAAGTCATGATTATAATGAGAAATAATTCTGTATTTTTATTTTCTTGTAATAACTGATCATGACTATTTTTCTGTTATTCTATTAACATTATAACTCTTCAGCTTACATAATCCATTAGTGCTGATGCTAACCATGATAGTCAACAGTTTTCATTTTTCACCATTCAGATCTTTATTTAACAAATGACAATCATAAGATGACAGTTGTCAGAACATAGTCCAAGAATGACTCATGGTGAGTAATTCGTTGAACACCTAAGAGAAAGGCTCTAGGAAAAAAAGCAGAAAGCCTTTTACCTTGAGTCCATTTTGTTCCCTGACTTGTTCTTGGACAAAATTTCTCTTGCCTCTTGTTTTAAACATTTACATTCAATTTAAAAGACATGCTTATTCTTCTTAGATGTCAGTTCATAGCTATAGAACCCATTCTGGTGAGTGTTCCCTGAATCTGGATAAGGTCTTTTGCCTTGCATGCTTTCCTTCCCAGATATAATCTATAGTACATGCCAGGCTATTGTGATTCAGTAGCTGCGCCCTGAGAAAGTTCTGGAAAGGGCTGCTCTCTATTAATACTTAGGATGTTTTTATTGACCTTTATTTACATGATGATTTTTCTGAACATGATCTTTTTGATCTCAAACAATCTCCCTTGAATCATTATTCTCTTTGTTCCTTTTGTGCATAAAAGTATAATGACACTAATACAAAGCTGCCTACAGCATTATACTGTAGTCCACCCATTCTTTCAGGCCCTCTACTCTGGACAGGATCTGCACAGGTAGGCCGAAAACTTGACAGACAGTATTTTCTTTCTTTTTCCTTTGTTTTTTTCTTACAGAATATATTCTGATTATAATTTCTCCTCTATCTACTGCTCCTAGTTCTTCACCAATCTCCTTTCCTCCTCTTAGGACAAATGGCTATCAAAGAGGTCTGCTGGTCATTGAGTTTCTTCAGTATTGCTCAACCCCTAACCTTCTCCAGCCCAGGGCATGGGCTACTTCTCCCCCAAGTGCCTTTCTGCATATAATTCAATAATTTGGTTACCTGTCCTCTTTGTAACTTTGGGCCTGACTACTGCATCTATTTTCCTACTCCCTTCTCTTCCTCTCCTACCAACAGAACATGGCTCACAGTCATGTCCACTGTGCAGTCCCCCAGTGATCCTTGCCTCTGTTTTTTGCTTTCCCACACAATAAACTATCTCCTCCAACATACCTAGGAGCCCTCATGTTCTTTTCCTTTCTACTTTTTTTTTTCCACTCACCATCTGGATCCATTCCTTTTCTGTCTTTCATTAGAAAACAAATAGACTTCTACACAATAATAAAATAATAAAAATAGAAAACTAAAATTAAAGGTATTCGCTTAATCAGGAATCCCATGAAAACACTAAACTGGAAGATATAAGTGCAGAGGACCTGGTACAGACCTCTGCAGGCCATGTGCATGCTGCCTGTTTCAGTAGGTTCATATAAAGTTTAATCATGTCGATTTAGAGGGCCTGTTTCTTCTTGTCTTTCCTTCCTTCTGGCTTTTACACCCTTTCTGCCTTATCTTATGCAGAATATTCTTAGCCCTATGGGTTGGAATTTGAAGAAGACATCCCAGTTAAAGCTGAGTGTTTGAAGGTCTCTCACTGTCTACATACTGTCTGGCTGTGAATCTTGGTATTTGCTCTCATTTACTACAGGAGGAAGATTCTCTGAAAATGGTTGAGCAAGGCACTGATCCACTTACTGGACAGAGTGGCCTGAAGATTCCTAAGGAATGCTTGCTGGAGTTCAAGTCTGGAGTAAAGGAATGGATTGGTGCAGAGAGGTTAAGAGGGGAAGACCTTTGTGTTTCACTGGAGACTAGGGCAGGGTGGAGGAGGCCTCAACAGCTGGTCTGCTGCAGATATAGAATAGGGGATTATATTTCTAGAAGAGGGTTGACATAGGTGAAGATTTGACAGTATTTTCATGCCAAACTTTATCTGTGTTTATATATGTTCTTTGTTCACATATTATAAATGATTTTAAAAATCATTATTTCATTTTAGTATGACTGTTTTTAACTAATGGTTTTGAGAGTATATTGCTTTCAACAGAAGGAAGGCTTCTAATTTCAATCCATTGATTTTAGAAAAGGCTTAGCTCTCATATCACCCGAGCAATTGACTTTTCAACCATCTCACCAAGAAGCACAACTTCCATTCAGTGTTGAGAAACCTTCCAAACCCTTCAGAATGTAGAAGAAATGACAATATTGTCTAAGTCTTACTTTGGGAGGTCCTGACAACTGTTGCTGTCCCTCATAAAAATCTTGTCCCATATCCCATGACAATAAACTGGAGCTCGACTGAGGGATGATAAGAAAGTCAGTAAACATTCTTTTCAGTTTTCCAAATAAATAGATAATTGATTACCCGAGAGACAAGCTTTTCTTTGGGTCCAAGAATTCCTGAAGAAAGAACCCAGACTCCAATAGTATACAACAACAAAGAAGATTGATTTTGTAGGAATTACCATCATTTAGGGGTCAACCATTACAACAGTCTTGATACCAGACAGGGGTGCACAAGCCTCTTATAGTAAACTAGGGGAATTTTAGTTAAGGTTAGGTAACCTATAATTTCATTGGTAGGTTCTAGGGAAATTTCATAGTTCAGTTTCTGATTGGCTACTATATTACTTTTACTATATTTGGTGAGGTCTTGAGGAAATTCTAGGAACCAACTCAGCTCCATCCTTGATATTTCTTTTGTCAGATGTTCCAGGATTTAATTCAGTTCTGAGATTATCCTCCCTTGTTATAGCTATCAATGATTAACAGCCCATTGTCAGTATGAGGAATCCAATCTGCTTCCCTGGGAAAGCAAGACATTTTTATTTTCAAGGTTTTATCTCATACTATATCAAACCCAGAAGAGTGGCCCATAGGACTTAACAGTCATAGGCTGCATCACTGCCTACATAGCCCATAGATGGAGCAGAACTCAGCATTTTTCACTGCATTTCATGAAGCCTTCTGTGTGTCTCCTGAAGAGGCAAAACAGTGGCAATGCATAGTATGTAACTTGCCACATAGACACATCTATCAGATATTTTAAATGTTAATCCAGTAAGTAAAAATTTCCTGTTTTTCCAAATCCCAAATGTCTAGGAGTTAAATTTGTGATGATTTTAATTACCAGAAATGATTCATTATTTTAGGTATTGAGTAAATAAAGAAGTAAATAAATAAAATGGAGTTGAGTGGGTGTATGGTGAAAATTCTTTATGTAAAAACCCATGTTAGATACCAAACTTACAGAGTACATAATTTATTAAGAAGAATAATTTACCCACCACCCATCCAAGAAGTGTAAATATAATTCATCATTACTTATTTGGTCATTTTAAAAAGTCTATAACTTCGATAAGACTGAGATATGCATACAAAAATATATGCTTCATATAGCATTTGATAAAATTTCAGTTTTCTATCCTTTGAAACATAACTCTGGACTTGGGAAACATCTTGATATTTTCTCCAAAATCTTCATGGTAGTTTAGCCGAGAGCCTTTGATAATTATTTTCTTTTGATGGGGTGGCATATTAGAAAATAGTATTAAAAGACATATAGACATCTTTTTTTCTGAAATTTTTTATGGTGAGAATAAAAAAATGATGTAACACCAAACGTGAGCACAAGATGTGTTTAGTTTCTATACTCAGGAATGTTACTATAATAATGTGTTATGTTTATTAATAGCTCACCAGCTGTGCTGAAAACAGAGAGGTAGAGGTAGCAAGCAGTGCATAAGTTTGCTTTTGTCAAGATGTATATTTTAAATGTATCTGCTGTTTTAGCACTAGGAAATAAAAGTTCAACCATGCTTATGTGACATGGAAGGTAAGTCTGAATATAGGTAAAAGAGTGAAGGAATAATATGATCATAGAAAGAGATATTCTGGTCCTTAACAGGAATATGATAGTAGCATTGTAAAGAATGTATACTGATCCAATATTCAGAAGAGATTTCTAAAGGAATTGTTCATGTTAATAAAAGGGGAGAATTGGTGATAAAGTGGACTTTTAGAGCAATCCAGCTGAGAAATGGAATTTTCTTTATGTGTAAAATTCATTATGATTCTGACCATCATTAACCCTTTTTCTCTCTAGCCTTCCCAATCCCTATGTTCCTACAGTACTTTTCATAGGAATGTGAGAACATTCCACACAGTGTTGATTTATGTGCTTATTGATTATGGTATACCTTTGGGGAGAGGAAACAATGAACATCTACAGCTTTATTCTCTAATGTTAATCCCTTACATATACCTTAGTTTACACGGATGTGTTCATAAGATTTTTTTATTGTTTTGTTTAATGAAAGGAGGATATTTAAGACAATAAACAAAAGTAGTAAGTCTGGACATGAAGATACTATGACATGATAAGAAGAATGAAGCTAAACTAATAGTGAGAGATCTTCTGGGTATTGACATTTAAATAAGTTGGATACTATGTTAGTGGAGAAAGAAAATAGAAAACAGCAGTTAGTGCCACTGACTGGGTTGCCGGGGGGCGTCTTGTTCTGTGGGATGAGAGTTCTGGTCAAGTGGGCAAAAGAATTTGGCAGATGACAAACAGAGTCAACACAAGGAAGTGCTGGGTCTGAGTGTATTTCTTAAAAATAGCATCAGACTTTTACAGTCATTACAAAAGAGAAATGAAAAATTTGGCAGCTTAGCGGTTGAGGTACATCTGAGGCCATCTACACTGGGTCTAAAGCAGCCACATCTTCTGGACAGGCGCTACAATCTCCGGGCCTGAGTGCTCTGGGCCCAGCGGGGCTGTGAACTGCATGAGGCTCAAAGCTCGCATGCTCTGTCTGGAATCTGAATATCGAATCTGAATGTATGTGTACAAAGTGAAAACAAGGCTTATATAGTATACAGAAAACAGGGTGAATGACAAAAGTCATGTAGGCAGGTAAGGGCCACATCAAGGTCAGTAAGATCAGGCATCCAGGTACAAAGCAGAAGAGCAGTGGTGCCCTCCCCACTGGGGCTATCTTGGCAGTCCCAAGCTAATCCTCTGGGTCTGTTGGAGGCAAGCACCAGGAAGTCCCATTCTAGCAGTTCTTGAGAATGCCCTTAAGTGAGGGAAGCCCTTCAATTACTCTCTGGTATGTAAAACAATTCTGTCTTCTATAGGACTGCTCTGAGAATTCTAACTATGTTTACAATTAGCAATAGTGCCTTACCTCTCTTCCTAACTCTGAGGACACCCTGTCTCATAAGTCAGTTTCCTTGTGAAAAATTCCAAGCTAACAAGAGCTTGGTAATAAATTAGGATATATTGGAATGTTGTACTGGCCAGGGAACAATGTTTAATCTTAGTTTTAACTATTTACGAATCATTTCTTGGGGCACCTTTATGCCTGAATAAGAAGGCATGTTGACTATCGGAAAGACTAATCTGGAACACATCTGAGTTAGGAGTTGCCAGGGACTGACTGAATACCAAGGAGGCAAACTCCCTTTGAAGCTGTATGCCTCTGGTCTGTGATCAGTCCTTCAAGCCTGACACTGCAGATTTTACTGGAGTAGATGAGTGGGTGTGGTAATTTAGGAAACACTGAGACATTCATTGACAAGTTAATGATTTTAGTAACAGTTGCTTCAGTTAAAAATGCATGGTACTGGGCTAGAGAGGTTCAGATGGTAAACAAGCAAATGAAGAAACAAGCATGCAAACAAGCAAACGTGCACATGCGCACACATAGAGCCCTTGTCTATAAGCCTGCTATCTATCAATCCCAGAAATCCCCTCAGTGGAAAGAGACACATTGTCTTTGGATTTCTCATAACGTATTATGGCACATAGATCCTACCTACCTACCTATCTACCTACCTATATATCTACCTAGCTAACTAACCAATTAACCGATTAACTAACTATTTCACAAAATTAGTACATATTCTGGAAATTATGACAAGCACTTAAATTCTAATACTACAGATATAAAATGTTTAATAAGGCTAGCTTATATTACAGTACTTGAAGCTGACTTGGGCTATATACCACCTCAGTGACAAAAAGCAAAAACAGTAATAAGTAGAAAAGTTGAAGGAAAGAAAACACAGAGAAAATCAGAGGACCAACTAAATAGAAATTATACTATAGATTAGATAAATAATACCCATAATGTATGGGTTAAAGAGACCTAATTCATAGCAACACTTGAGTATATCTATATCCTTTTATCCAACTAAATTTTTCTTCACTTAATTTTATAGCAAAATTTCTTTAATAACAGTCATTGATACCATATACTTCTGATCATTGTTTAAATTAAGATGATTATTTTATTTCCTTAATTTAGTTAGTACAAGGGCAAATTATAGATAGAACTTATTTTAAACCTACATAGAATAACAATAAGTCATTAGAATGACATCTACTGTAAGACCCCCAGAGCTGGGGAGACCCTCACTCAAGTCTCGGGATGACACGACCAATCAATAACTCATGAGAGACTGATCTTGATGCAACAGCATGAGGTTTATTCAGGAGGAGGAGGGGAAGCCAGTATACTGGAGACGAGTCCATAACCCTCTCAGGGGCAAAGGAGCTCGACCCTGAGCTCAAGAAGTGAGGGGTATTTAAAGGGAAAAAACACAAACTAGGGGGGTGAGGAGGATACTGAGGACACATAACAAAAGTAAAGTGGAAAATTCTAGAGGGACCTAACCCCTGATTGAGTCAGGGTCATAAGGAAAACGTCCTGCACACTCATTATTCACAAGAATGTGGTCTGGTCAATGTTATTCACTTTATGGCTGACTGTTACCTAGAACCACGCAGATGGCTTATATCCTGCTTTTTGTTCTTGGACCTCGCTGGGGGAGTGGGGGTTGTGGCCAACAGGCTCCCAAAACTGGTCTGCATTCCTGGCTTGCCACAGAGATCTTCCATACCCTTCCAGGTAAAAGTCACACGGTATACATCCCCACCAATACATTTCTATTAAATGCTCCTTTTTTCTTAACTCTAAAATTCTCCAACCTTACACTACCTACATAGTCCTGAAGTTTCTTCTGTCTTTACAATAATAATGATTTTTTTAAAACAATATTATTTTGACTGCATGAAGCAGACCAATACTAAAGATTACATATAATAATGTAAGAGCATGAATTTGTTAGTCTGTGCAATTCAGAAATTCCAAAAACAAACATGCAAAGAAAAAATTTTCTCTTAACAAATCTAACTCTGTTACACCAAGTTTTACACTGAGCTAAGCTCATATAAACTCACAGAGATGGAAGTAGCAGTCATAAGGCTGACACAAGTCTGTACCAGACCCTCTGCATATATATTATAGTTTTCAGTTTAGTACTTTTATGGAATTCTTGAATGTGTGAATGCCTGGATTTCTGATTCTGTGCCTGCCTATGAAAGTCCCTTATTATTCTGTTGCTGTCATGTCCAACTTCAATATGTTGTATTTTCATCTTACTGCTGAGTTCTGCATGACCATGCAAGGGACAGAGTAACATGGTTCCCACATCTGGGACACAACCAGCAGCGCACAGGCTCCACGAGTGTTGATGGTTGCTATGGGCATAAGGCTTATTTGTATAATAATATACATATTCCCATGTTCCTTCTTCAAGGAATGTCCTCTCCAGGGGTTTCCCTGTCATCCCTTATCACCGGCTGATACCACTCATGGATGTGTATCCTGCTTCAGAAGCCCTGATCACCGACTGATACCACCCATGGGTGTGTATCCTGCTTCAGAAGCCCTGTTGCCATACCAGCATTGTTTGGCTGTATGCAGGCTAACTTTTCTTGACTGATCCAAGGTTTATAACAATTTGAGTAACTGAAGGTAAGGACATCAAGGAAGGGCAAAAGTCATTGCCTGGAAGTTTATGGTACCTGGAATGCCTCATGAGCATGAGGAAGTCATTTAGGAATTTCAGGTGATGGTTGAGCAGGTATTGTCAGAAAAAACGAAATTGATCCTATAAACTAGTTGAGACTATGTGACATTCCTCAGGTAGATGTGAATGTGAGGGCTTAGAATACCCAAGACAAGGTCAGAGAAGGAAAAACTCAGTTAACTAAGGGAGTCTCCCATTATGTGCTAAGCCCCAGAAGGCTATCTGTTCAATTACCAGAGTTTTCCCACACTATCTCTCAAGGTTAATGACTCCATGATAATCAGAGACAGCACCAGTCTGGAAGGCAAAGGTATGGTCAATATCTGAGCAAAATAGTAAATGGTGAAACCTTCAGGATAGCCCTTAAGGCTGTGGGATAGAACTCTGTAAACATGAGTTCAAGAATATGTAATTTCTCAACTATGCAAAATAAAAGGATTAAATACGAATTGTATGAAGGGCTTCATGGACCTAAAGGAACAGAGGCATCTGCACTCTGAGTCAGCTTGTCAAAAAGATACAAAGGCAGGAAGACTTCTGAGTTCAACATCATCCTTGGACTGGGCAAATTTAGGTCCAGGTTAAGTTTATTCTTCATGCTTACAAAGGCAGGCAGATCTCTGAATTCATTTGTATGTTAAAATGTGCTTGTGGTCATTTTTCATAAATAAAGCGTGGGGTTCATGGGATGCTGAATCATGGGATCATTAAAAGTGAATCTGGAGTAAATGACTGAACTGCTATTTTTAAAACAAACAAACAAAAAAACAAACCTGAGCCTTGGTATGCCAAAGCTCAACTATCCAGAGAGAAAGATGCCTTAAGCAGAAAACACACCATTAACTTATACTCCATGATTTAACTTTGAGCTTTTTTTCCTCCATTCTCAAACACCCTTTTTTTTTTTCAGGAACACCTCCCCAAGCAGAGGCTGGTCCTTGGCAGCCTATTGTATTTTATTTTGTTATATTTTGTTGTTATTTATTTGAATCATTTTCTTTTCTAATGAGAGAGAAAGGAAGTAGTAGGTTCAGATGTAAGAGATGGCAGAGAGATACTTGGAGGAAAAAAAAGAGGGAAAACTGGATTCTGATTATATTGTATGTGTAAAGAATTTATTCTTAATAAAAGAGGAAAAGAAACTGAATTTTAGTTAAAAGACGAGTTAAAAAACATGCATATATATATATATATATATATATATATCAATGTCGATTTCAGCAGTATTTACAATATGTAGCTTAAATAACTTTCTATGTATTGTGCAGCATAGAACTGGATAAAAAGATACAATATGTATAACAAATAGATTTTTTTAACAATAAAGAAAAATGAAATTCATACTTGCAGGAAAAGGTGGATGCAGCTAGAAATAATCATGTTGTGAAGTAACCCAGTCTCAGAAGGACAGATACTGTTTTTGTTTGTTTGTTTGTTTGTTTTTCTCATTTCTGGACCCTCAATTTTCCACAGATACATGAAATAGGATACATGTATGTGGTACAAAAGTAGAATCAATGCTCTCTCGTAGAACAATGAAGCCTAATTAAAGGGAGGAGTGAAGAAAAAGGGTACTTGGGTATTAGCCAAACTGTGCTTAATGTGCAATATATTCTTGTATGAGAATATCCTGAACAACAAAGTGAACATACAATCACTATATGAGAAGAAAATTTAAAACAGTCAAGTTGAGCTAACATTTAGAGAATTTAAAACTTTGGGGAAAATGAGAGGAGGTTAAAGTCTAGAAACAGTGCCACATATTGGTCAATTTAGGGATTTGGCAAAGCATAAAGTTGACCACCAAAATGAAGGAAAGGAACAAAATTCATATAAGCAAATTTCCAAATAATATACATATATATATGTAAATCATATAATCAAGAACTTATACATTGATGTGTTAGATAGAGTTTACTGATGATTTATCATCTTCCATCAAATTATGAAAAATGATACATTGGGAGGATATATGACAAATAATTTCAGGTAATTCAGGCTTTCAGGTAAAAAGACAAAATAAACTGAGGTAATAAAAAATGTAAATTATACCTACACTATATATATGTGTATATGTATGTATATATATACATATACATACATATGTATATATATGTACATATATGTATATTATGTATGTATATACATATGTGTGTATATGTATATATATACACATATATATACATATGGATTTAATGCATATAAATATTTAATTACTGGTTAATGGACAGTGACAGATCGATATAAAACTGCACAGTGACTATTTACAGAAAATTAAAAGGAAAAATATTAATAGTTATGAAATAGATGAAAGATTTTCAATATGCTCTTAAAGAAAGTTATTCCTACACAGAATACACAAAAATTGGAAAGTTTGTTTTACCCATTATAAACACTGATAACTCTCCTATTGAAAAGATTCAGGAATGCAGGCATCCTGTAACTAAATTAATTCATCTTTCAAGTGATTATTCGGTAAAATTTTCTCTACCAATTCTACACTGACCATAATATTTCAAGTGATAAATCGCCCATTTCATCCAACATTGGGTCACTTATTTCTATCATAGAACTCAACTCCACTAAATATAAGAGATAAAATACTTTTTCATATTGACACTGTCCTCTTCCTATAATACTAAATCTATAAATACAATTGTTATAATTTTTGTATGTTTTCCTCACATATTGAGCAAAGAAACTCATGCCCAATGGTAAAATATACAATATTTGCTAACTGAATGCAAAATGAATGGGCAAATATACCAAATCTCTATATTCTCAAATATTTATCCCATTAATTTTAGCAAGTCTTCCTGAAAAAACTATAAGATAAAGTTGTAAGCATCTCTGAGAATGTTTATGTTAGGGTTAGAATAACAAACTGCTAAACAATATATTAAATGTTCACTAATAAGAAATTAGATGAACAACTTGGAATTGCCCATCAAGGACAATCAATATCTCTTCACATACTGGTACCAAAGCGTATGACTAATACTTTGTTATGTTAACCAGTTGAAAACAGGTTGCTTAAAAGTTACTTATTTTATAGCAGTAACTGTTAAAATAGTAAATCAAGGGAATGATTAAAAAAATTCATTAAGAAGTTGTTTTTCGGCTGTGCATCAAGATTATAAGCTCCCTCTTTGTACGGTCCCCTTTCCTTTCATCATCATTTAGCTGGAATGAGTGATACTCAGTGTTGTAATTTTTTAAACATTTATTTTAGTTTCGATTATGTGTAAATGCATGTCTCTCTGTGTAAGTATGTGCACATGAATGGAGGTTTAGAGACCAGAGGAATGTGTCAGATCTAAAGCTGTAGTTACAGGCAGGCAGTTGTGAATCCTATGAGCGTTATATGCGGTCTTAACCTTTGGACCATTTCTCCAGTCCTGAGTGTTAAGATTTTCCTACTTGAAAAAAAGTATATACAAAAAGCTGATCACTTTAGATGTCTAAGAAAAGCTCCTTTTGGATGAAGTACAAATTTAAATACAAATCATTATGTCTCCTTGTATATCACTGGTTTGTGATACCAGGAGGGATAATTTCTGAGTAGTTTAATGTTGACTGTAAGGATACACAAACTTAAAATCATACGTAATGTTGAGAGTAGAGAGGTATTTAGTAGCATGATTCTTCCCTTCAAATGATTAATGAGAATCTAGTTAGCACCCGAAACATGAAAACAGTCTGGCACTCACAAATCAGCTTGCAGGAACCCAGAATATGTTGGCACACACTTGCTGCTTTTATCCATTATCAGCTCAATACACTCTCAAGCCAATTTCATGGAGATAAAAGGCTGAATATCTTATTACCAGTTCCCTTGAGCCTTGTGGCCAAATCTTTTTGTGATTTGAGCTTAATTACCTTGAAAGAGGTGCATCAGTTTTATGAGGTTTCAAATAAAAAGAAGATTTTGGTAGCCCCTTGTGTGAAACTGTTCTATAGATTGAATTCTAAACAATTGTCACTGTTCCAGCCTTTATAAGAGACAAATGGTTTATTTCTTTAAGCAACACAGTTCCAAGTAAAATGGTCTTTCTGAAAACCTAATTAATTTCAGGTATTATTTAAAGTAAAAATAATTAAAGCTCTTATTAATGAAATACAAGAGAATGTCTATCAAAATATGCCACTCTTAAGGTACTTAAATTTTCTCTTATGGAAAAATAATTTTTTCTTTTTCATAATAACTTTCAAGATTTTAACTATTGATATGAATTCATTTAACATTTAAAACTTCAGAACATTGTATTTCAAGGAAAAAGTTGGCCATGATGCTTAAATACTGTTAGGATCCTGAGACCCCATTGATTTTATAATACTGCTACACACAGTTCATCAGAGTTAAGAAGTAAAAAATATGTGGTATTCATCTGTGAGTTACTGTGGAACGATAGGAATGCTGCTCGAAGGAGCCAACAGTAGGTTACTGCTTCCTTGCCGACTCCTTGTCCTTCATAAAAGGCATTTGTACTTTCTGCCTACTCATTGTAGAAGTTTCAAATAAATCTCTTGATATTTGTGTTTATATGATGGCTGTAAGATATTTAACAATTTAGTTTTCTTAAAATTTTGAGAGAAATTTTATAGAGAGATTTGCACATTTAGAATTCAAGTCAGAGAAATAGCTAGTATTACTGTACAAAGAAGGCTGGCTTCTAGTATGTCTAAAACAGATCATGAACACCTTCAACTGAGTCCTGAACTAGGCTTGCAACATGAAGTAAATGAAATCCATTCCATAACAACTCTTCAATTAAGGAATTTTAGAAAATAAACTGACTAATAGGATTTTGTCTTCATCCCAGTAACTTGCCAATAATGCTGGAGTGCCAAGAAAAGATCTTATTTTAGAACCAAATTGTGAAAATTTTAATCTTAACTGAAGTCTTTGGTCTTAGATCTGTTTTGATCTTTTGTAATTACTATGTATTTTCTTGAGCTCATTTGACATGTATCTGCTTACATCATAAAATGTAAAACTTGGTGATGTGTGCTATTCCTCTATACTATATTAGAACTTGCATGTGTATGTATTATGAAAAATTATTACATACCCTACTCAGTGGTAACACTGGTCTTCAGTCCCAGCAGAGGCAGCAAAATCTCCCAGTTCCAGTCCAACCTAGTCTACACAGGGGATTCCAGGACAGCATGGGCTACATACAGAAATACTGTCTCAAAAACAAACAAACAGAAAAAAAGAAAAAAATCAAACAAACAAATAAAACATTAAAATTTCTAGAAAACTATTCAAAACCTAGGTTCAGTAATTTTAAGATAACTTAGATGTTCTACAAAACTACTTGACTATGCATATCTCAGCATATAATGTAGCATTTTGCATTTTGTCATTGTAAACAACAATGTAAATTGTTAATGTAAGTAATAATGTTGTTATTAAAGATAAGCACATCTAACAGCTGCCTCATTACTTAAAAAGAAGAATGCTCACTTTAAGTTGATATATTCTTTTGCTTTATATAGTATAATACCAGTTTATTGATAAACATTTATTGATAATCATTTATTGATAAACAATTAACAACTATGTAGCATTTAAATATCTATTTGATAAGAAGCTATATAAATATATTCTCGAAACTCCCAGTGAGTTTTGTTGCTCTTATATTCATAAAAATAACATGGAAGAAATCATCAGTCTGCCTTTTGTAATAAAATTGAAGGTAATGTCAGGTTGTGAGAAAGAGATGTTATTCATACAATTTCACAAAATTCCATTTATCATGTTTTAGGTGATTTAAATACTTACATACTCAATCCAGACAGCACTGAATGAAAATAAAAGAAATATTCCCACCCAATTCTGCCATGGTGAACCAAGGAGAAGACTGGAATTACATATAGAAGCAAGAGGGATGCAAAAGCACTTGTATCACAAAAGAGACCAGTCAGTGTGGGTTTTGTAGAAACATGACCTAACTTGGGGGAGAAAGAGTTTATTTTACTCACATTTCTCTATAAAAATTTATTATGAAAAGCAGTGAGGGCAGGAATTCAAGTAGAGCAGGAACCTGGAGGCAGGAGCTGATGCAGAGGCCAGGAAGGAATGTTGGGAATGCTGCTTATTGGCTTGTTCCTCATAGCTTGCTTAGAGCCTCCTTTCTTACAGAACTAAGGGCCACTAGTAGTGGATGGCCCAATCCAAAATAACCTAGACCGTCTGACATCAGACACCAATTAAGAAAATGCCCTGCAAGCTTGCCTATAGCAGGATGTTATGGAGACATTTTCTCAATTGAGGCTCCACCCTCTGTTAACAATAGCTTGGGTCAAGTTGATATAAAACTAACCAGTACAATGCATATGTCCCCATCCCCACTAGAAATCTGGGTCAAAATCACAAGCAACTCCACAGCAATTGTTTCTCTCTTTTATTAACAAAAGGAGGGGCTTTATAAACATTGTAAATTTCTGAGTTTCCCAGGCTAGGTTATTATATTTCATTATCTTCCTCAGTCTTAGATATTTTTTTTCCTTTTCAAAGAAAGTATTGCTTCTTTCTTTCATCTTTTTCTTTTTGTTAATTAACTTCTTTATTCACTTTATATCCCAATTGCAGACTGCCCCCACTCTCAGTTCCCCTAATACATAGTACCTCCCCAATCCTACTTTTCCTTCCCCTCTTAGAATTGGAAGACCCCTCCCTGAGTACCAACTGATCCTGTTAAGTCATCTCTGCAGGACCAAGCACATCCTTTCTAACTGAGGCTAAACAAAACATCCCAGTTAGTGCGACAGGATGAGTAGGCAGGCAACAATTCAGGGACAACCACCTCTAAAGTTGTTAGGGGACCAGCATAAAGACCAATCTGCAGTTCAGATATACATGTGGAAGTGGGTCAATGTCTAGTCCTAGGTAGGCTTTTTGGCTGGTAGTTAAGTCTGTGGGAGCTATTAATAGGTTAGTTGACACTGTTAGTCTTCTTCTTCTTTTTTAAAATTTTTATTAGATATTTTCTTTATTTACATTTTGTCTTAGTCAGGGTTTTTATTCCTGCACAACAGCATGACCAAGAAGCAATTTGGGGAGGAAAGGGTTTATTTGGCTTACTTCCACATGGCTGTTATCACAAAGGAAGTCAGGACTGGAACTCAAGCAGGCCAGGAAGCAGGAGCTGATGCAGAGGCCATGGAGGGATGTTCTTTACTGGCTTGCTTTTTCCTGGCTTGCTCACCCTGCTCTCTTATAGAACCCAAGACCTCCAGCCCAGGGATGGCACCACCCACAAGGGGCAATTGAGAAAATGCCCCACAGCTGGATCTCATGGAGGCACTTCCCCAACTGAAACTCCCTTCTCTGTGATAACTCTAGCCTGTGTCAAGTTGACACACAAAACCAGCCAGTACACATTTCAAATGTTATCTCCTTTCTTGGTTTCCCCTCCAAAACTCCCTATTCCATTCCTTCTCCCCCTGCTCAGCAACCAACCCATTCCCACTTCCCTGTCCTGGCATTTCTCTATGCTGGGGCTTTGAGCCTTCTCAGGACAAAGGGCCTCTCCTACCATTGATGGCCATCCTCTGCTACATATGTGGCTGGAGCCATGAGTCCCTCCAAGTGTACTAATTGGTTGGTGGTTTAGTCCCCAGGAGCTCTGGGGGTACTCGCTGTTTCATATTGTTGTTCCTCTGATGGGGCTGCAATCTCCTTCAGCTTTCTGTCCTTTCTCTAGCTACTCCATTGTGAATCTTGTACGCTGTCCAATGATTGGCTGAGAGCATCCACCTCTGTATTTGTCAGGCTCTGGTAGAGCCTCTCAGCAGACAGCTATAATAGACTCCTGTCAGCAAGCACTTCTTGACATCCACAATAGTGTCTGAATTTGGTTACTGTATATGGAAAGGATCCTCAGGTGGGGCACTCTCTGGATGGCCTTTCCATCAGTCTTTGCTCCATATTTTGTCTCTGTTTCTCCTCCCATGGGTATTTTGTTCCCATTTCTAAGAAGGACTAAATGTTCCTACTTTGGTCTTCTTTCTCGAGCTTCATTTGGTCTGGGAATTGTATCTTGAGTATTCTGAGCTTCTGGGCTAATATCCACTTATCCGTGACTGTATACCATGTGGATTCTTTTGTGATTGGGTTACCTCACTCTGGATGATATTTTCTAGTTCCATTCATAATTGCCTAAGAATTTCATGAATTCATTGTTTTTAATATCTGGTAGTATTCCATTGTGTAAATGTACCACATTTTCTGTAAGCATTCCTCTGTTGAGGGATATCTGGGTTCTTTCCAGCTTCTGGTTTATGAAGAAAGAAATTGAAGAAGCCCTCAGAAGATGGAAAGATCTACCATGCTTGTGGATCGGCATGATCAATACAGTAAAAATGGCCATCTTGCTGAAAGCAATATACATATTCAATGCAATCCCCATCAAAATTCCAACTCAATTCTTCACAGTTAGAAAGAACAATTCTCAGATTCATCTAGAATAACAAAAAACTCAGGATAGTAAAAACTATTCTCAAAAATAAAAGTACTTTTGGGGAAGTTAGCATCCCGTACCTCAAGCTATACTATAGAGCAATAGTGATAAAACCTTCATGGTGTTGGTACAATGATGGGCAGGAAGGTCGATGGAAGAGAACTGAAGACCCAGAAACACCAACTCCCCAAAGTCACTTGATCTTTGACAAAGGAGCTAAAACTATGCAGTGGAAAAAAGACAGCATTTTCAACAAATGGTGCTGATTTAGCTGGCAGTTAGCATGCAGAAGAATGCAAAACAATCCATTCTTATCTCCTTGTATAAAGTTCAAGTCCAAGTAGCTCAAGTTCATCCACATAAAACCAGATACACTGAAACTAATAGAAAAGAAAGTGGGGAAGAGCCTCAAACACATGGGCACAGGGGAAATTTTCCTGAACAGAATACCAATAGCTTATGCTCTAAGATCAAGAATTGACAAATAGGACCTCATAAAATTACAAAGCTTCTGTAAGGCAAAGGACACTGTCATTAGGACAAAATGGTAACCAACAGATTGGGAAAAGATCTTTACTAACACTACATCCAAGAGAAGGCTAATATCAAATATATACAAAGAACTTTAATCCCAGCACTTGGTAGGCAGGGGCAGGTGGATTTCAGAGTTCGAGTCCAACCTGGTCTACAGAGTAAGTTCCAGGACAGCCAGGGCTACACAGAGTACACAGAGAAATACTGTCTTGAAAAACAAAAACAAAACAAAACAAAACAAAACCCCAAAAAACAAAAACAAAACAAAACAAAACAAAAAACAAAAGAAGAAGTTAAAGTCCAGAGAACTAAATAACCCTATTAAAAATAGGGTACAGAGCTAAACAAAGAACTATCAACTAAGGAATATAGAATGGCTGAGGAAGCACATGAAGAAATGTTCAACATCTCAGATGGGACCAGCCGGGAAGCATAGACCTCAGAAGTGGCAGAGCAGCTCAGACAGGATCCTTTCTATCTCCATCTACCTAGAAGTCATGGCAGATCCATAGCCCTCTCTGCCCCTTCCCTGTTCCCTACCCCCCAATCCCACCCCACCCCTGCAAGCAGAGAGATTGTCTCCAGGGAGTGCTCTGACCCATGGACTCAGGTAAAATCTCCATTTTCTCTCCAGTGACTTTCTAAGGCAGGACCAGCTGGCAGGCACAGGTCTCAGAAGTGGCAGGGCAGATAGGACAGGATCCTTTCTATCTCCATCTACACCTAGGAGAAAGAACAGATCTACAGCTCTCTCTGCCCCTTTCCCCAAAGCAGAGAGCCTGTCTCAGGGTGTGCTCTGACCCCAGGACTCAGGAGGGACAGCAGAACCACAGTTCTCTGCTGATGGGTTTTACCAAAAGAGAGCTGAACTCCCAGAAGTGCTGACATAGACTTACAGACCCACAGGAGAAACAAGCTCCACAGAGGGCCAGCAAGATCATCTAACATCAGAGATCACCAGATGGCAAAAGGCAAATGCAAGAATCTTACCAACAGAAACTAAGACTACTTGGCTTCATCAGAACCTAGTGCTCCCACCACAGTAAGTTCTGGATAACACAAAACAACAGAAAATCAAGATTTGGATCTAAAATCATATCTCAGGATGGTGATAGAGAAATTTAAGAAGGACACGAATAACTCCTTTAAAGAAATTCAGGAGAACACAGGTAAACATGTACAAGCCCTTAAAGAGAAAACACAAAAACCCCTTAAAGAATTAAGGACAACACAAGTAAACAAGTAGAAACCCTTAAAAGGGAAACACAAAAATCCCATAAAGAATTAGAGGAAAGCACAACCACACAGGTGAAGGAATTGGACAAAACCATCCAGGACCTAAAAATGGAAGTAGAAACAGTTAAGACATCACAAAAAAGAACACGTCTGGGGATAGAAATCCTAGGAAAGAGGTCAGGAACGATAGAATAAAGAATCACCAACAGAATACAAGAGATAAAAGAGAGAATCTCAAGTGCAGAAGATACCATAGAAAACATTGACACAGCAGTCAAAGAAAACACAAAGTGCAAAAAGATCCTAACCCAAAACATCCAGGAAATCCAGGACACAATGAGAAGACCAAATCTAAAGACAATAGATATAGAAGAGAGCATAGATTCTAAACTTAAAGGGCTAGTAAATTTCTTCAACAAAATTATAGAAGAAAACTTCCCTAAACTATTGAAAGAGATGCCCAAAAACATAAAAGAAGGCTACAGAACTCCAAATAGACTGGACCAGAAAAGAAATTCATCCTGTCACATAATAATCAAACCATGATATGCACAAAACAAAGAAAGAATATTAAAAGCAGTGAGGGAAAAAGGTCAAATAATATGTAAAGGCAGCCCTATCAGAATTATACCAGACTTCTTGCCAGAGACTATGAAAGCCAGAAGATCCTGGGTTGATGTCATACAATCCCTATAGAACACAAGTGCCAGCCTAGGCTACTATACCCAGCAAAACTCTCAAATATCATAGATGGAGAAAGCAAAGTATTCTATGACAACACAAATTTATACATTATATTTCCACAAATCCAGCCCTTCAAAGGATAATAAATGGAAAACTCCAACACAAGGAAGGAAACTACATCCTAGAAAAGCAAGAAAGTAATCTTCCAACAAAATTAGAAGATAGCCACATCAACAGAATTACAACTTTAACAATAAAAATAACAGGAAGTAACAATTACTTTTCCTTAACATTTATTAATATCAATGGACTCAATTCCCCAATAAAAAGACATAGATTATCAGACTGAGTACAAAAAAAAAAAAATAACCATTTTGTTACATACAAGGAAACCACCTCAGTGACAAAAACAGAGAGTACCTCAGAATAAAAGCCTGGAAAACAATTTTCCAAGCTAAAGGTCCCAAGAAAAAAGCTGGAGTAGTCATTCTAATATTGAGTAAAATCAACATTCAACCTAAAGTGATCAAAAAAGATAAGGAAGGATACTTCATACTCATCAAAGGAGAAATCTACCAATATGAGCTCTCAGTTCTGAACCTCTATGCTCCAAATGCAAGGGCATTCATAAAAGAAACTTGACTAAAGCTCAAAGCACACATTGTACTGCACACAGTATAATAGTGGGAGAATTCAACAGCCCACTTTCTGCAGTGGACAGATCATGGAAACAGAAACTAAACAAAGACACAGTATGACTAACAGAAGTTATGAAACAGATGGATTTAACAGATATGTATGGAAATTTTTATCCTAAAACAAAAGGATATACTTCCTTGTCAGCACTTCATGGCACCTTCTGCAAAATTGGCCATATAATTGGTCACAGATCAGGCCTCAACAGATAAAAGAAGGTTGAAATAATTCCTTGTATCCTATCAGATCATCATGGACTAAAGCTGCCCCTCAATAACAAAATAAACAATAAGAAGCCCACTTACACATGGAAGCTTAACAACACTCTACTCAGTGATAACTTGGTCAAGGAAGAAATAAAGAAAGAAATGAAAGACTTTCTAGAGTTTAACGAAAATGAAGCCACAACATACCCAAATTTATGGGACACAATGAAAGCAGTCATAAGAGGAAAACTAATAGCTTCAAGTGCCTCCAAAAAGAAACTGGAGAGAGCATATACCAACAAGTTGACAGCACATCTGAAAGCTCTAGAACAAAAAGAAGCAAATTCTCCCAAGAGGGGTAGAAGACAAGAAATAATCAAACCAAAATAAATAAACCATATGGAATAAACCTGAAATAAACCGAATGGAAAGAAAAAGAACTATACAAAGAATCAATCAAATCAGAAGCTGTTTCTTTGTGAAAAATCAACAAAATAGATAAACCCTTAGCCAGACAAACTAGAGGTCAGAGAGACAGTATGCTCATTAACAAGATCAGAAATGAAAAGGGAGACATAACAACAGACACTGAGGAAATCCAAAAATCATGATATCCTACTACAAAAGGCTACACTCAACAAAACTGAGAAACCTGGATATAAAGGACAATGTTCTAGACAGATGTCAGGTAGCAAAGTTTAATCAAAATCAGATCAATGATCTAAACAGTTCCATAACTGCTAATGAAATAGAAACAGTCATTAATAGCCTACCAACCAAAAAAAGCCCAAGACCAGATGGGTTTGGTGCAGAGTTTTATCAGAAGTTCAAAGAAGATCTAATACCAATACTCTTCAAACTATTCCATAAAATAGAAACAGAAGCTACTTTACCCAATTCGTTCTTTGAAGCCACATTTACTTCTAGACCTAAACCACACAAAGACCTAACAAGGAAAGAAAACTTCAGACCAATTTCCCATATGAATATGGATGCAAAAATAATCAATATAATTCTTGAAAACTGAAACCAGGAACACATCAAAATGATAAAAGTCTTGGAAAGATCAGGAATTCAAGACTCATACTTAAACATAGTAAAAGCATATACAACAAACCAGTAGCCAACATCAAACTAAATGGAGAGAAACTTGAAGCAATGCCACTAAAATCAGGAACTAGACAAGGCTGCCCACTCTCTCCCTAACTATTCAATTTTGTACTTGAAGTCCTACCGGGGGAATTAGACAACAAAAGGAGATCAAGGGATATGAATTGGAAAGGAAGAAGTCGAATTGTCACTGTTTGATAATGATATGATAGTATACTTAAGTGACCCCAAAATTTCCACCAAAGAGCTCCTAAACCTGATAAACAACTTCAGCAAAGTAGCTGAATATAAAATGAACACAAGCAAATCAGTGGCCTTCCCCTATTCAAAGTTAAACAGGCTAAGAAAGAAATTAGGGAAACAACACCCTTCACAATATTCAAAAATAATATACAATACCTTGGTGTGACTCTAACTAAGCAAGTAAAAGATCTGTTTGACAAAAACTTCAAGTTTCTGAGGAAGGAAATTGAAGAAGATCTCAGAAGATGGAAAGATCTCCCACACACCTGGATTGGCAGGATTAATATAGTAAAAATGGCCATCTTGTTAAAATAAATCTACAGATTCAATGCAATCACCATCAAAATTTCAACTCAATTCTTCACAGACTTAGAAAGAGTAATTTGCAAATTCATTTGGAATAACAAAAAACCTAGGATAGCAAAAACTATTCTCAACAATAAAAGAACCTCTGGTGGAATCATCTACACAATCTGGTGTGGTGCATCTACACAATGGATTACTACTCAGCTATTAAAAACAATGAATTTATGAAGTTATTAGGAAAATGGATGAATCTGGAGAACATCATCCTGAGTGAGGTAACCCAATCACAAAAGAACAAACATGGTATGCACTCTCTGATAAGTGGTTATTAGCCCACAAGATAGGAATACACAAAGTACAATCCAAAAACCACAAGAAACTCAAGAAGGAAGTGTTGATACTTTGTTCATTCTTAAAAGGGGGAACAAAATACCCATGGAAGGAATTGCAGAGACAAAGTATGGAGCAGAGACTGAAGGAAGGACAATCCAGAGACTGCTCCACCTGGTAATATTTCCCATACTCAATCATCACTTCCAGAGACTATTGTGGATGCCAGCATGTGCTGGCTGACAGGAACCTGATATAGCTGTCTCCTGAAGAGGCTCTGACAGTACTCAACTAATACAGAAGTAGAGGCTCACAACTATCCATTGGACAGAGTCTATGGTCCCCAATGTAGGAACTAGAGAAAGGACCCAAGGAACTGGTGGGTTTGCAGCCCCTTAGGACAAACAACAATATGAACTAACTAGTACCATCTGAGCTCCCAGGAACTAAATCACCCACCAAAAGTACACACGGTAGGACTAATGACTCCAGCAGCATATGTATAGCAGAGGCTGGCCTAGTTTGTCATCAATAGGAAAAGAGGCCCTTGGCCTTTGAAGGTTCTATGCCACAGTGTAGGGGAATGCCAGGGTCAGGAAACAGGAGAGTGTGGGTTGGTCAACAGGGGGAGTGGGGAGGGAAGAGGGTTTTTTTGTTTGTTTTGTTTTATTTTATTTTTTCTTTTTTTCAGAGGAGAAATTGGGAAAGGAAATATCATATGACATGTAAATAAAGAATATATCTAATAAAAAAAAAGAAAAAAAGAAAAGTTTAACATCCTTAGTCATCAGGGAAATGCAAATCAAAACATCCCTCAGATTCTACCTCATACCAGTCAGAATGGCTAAGATCAAAAACTCAAATGATAGCAGGTACTGGGGAGGATATGGAGAAAGAAGAATACTCCTACACTGTTGGTGGGATTTCAAGCTAGTATAACCATTCTGGAAATCAGTTTGGCAGTTCCTCAGAAAATTGGACATATTACTACCAGAGGACCCAGCTATACCACTCCTGGGCATATATTTAGAAGATGCTCCGACATTTAATAAGGACACTGCTCCACTGTTAGTCTTATGGAGTCTGTTTCCCAACTAATGTCTCAATCCTTATTCTTCCTCTCCACAGTACACCATGAGCTCTATCTTATGTTTAGTCAGTCAACTGCTAAATGGGGCCTTTCTCCTCTCTGTAGGCATAACAAAGTATCATTCATAGTGTCAGGGATTGGTTCTTGCAACATGTAATGGGTTTAAAGTTTGCCCAGTCACTGGTTATCTGTTCCTTCACTCTTGGATCCTACTTTGTCCATGGACTTCTTGTAAGCAGGACACATTTCGAGTTGAAGATTTTGTAAGCTGATGTCCTTATCTCTCCACTGGGAGCCCTGTCTTGTTACAGGAGGTGGTTACTTTAAGCTCCATATCCCCTACTGCTAGGATCCTCGGCTAGAGTCACCCTCATAGAGTCCTTGGAGCAGTCCCCATGCTAGGTCTCTCATTTTAGATATTGGCCAACTGCCAGTTGTAGGATTGGTGAAGATCTTTTCACATTACATAGGCTGTCCTTTTTTCTTATTGATGGCATCCTTGCTTTATAGGAGCTTTTTAGTTTCATGAGGTCCTATTTATTAATTTTTGATTTTAGAGCCTGAGCTATGGTTATTCTGTTCAGGGAGTTGTATCTTGTACCAATGCATTTAAGGCTATCCCCCACTTTCTCTTTTATTGGATTTAGTATATCTGAGTTTGTATTGAGATCTTTTATCTACTTGGACTTGAGTTTTGTGCAGGGTGATAAATACAGATTGTTTGCATTCTTCTCTATGCAGACATCTAGTTAGACTAGCACCATTTGTTCAAGATGCTTTCTTTATTTTCCATTGTTATGTTTTTTTGCCTTCTTTGTCAAAAATAAGATCACAAACAAACAAAAGGAAAACAAAAACAAAACCAACAACAGCACGTGTCCTTAGGCATGTGGTTTTATTTGTGGGTATTCAATTCTACACAATTGATTAACCTGTCTGTTTCTATACCAATACCATGCAGTTTTTATTACTATTGCTCTGTAGTACAGCTTGAAATCAGGGATGGTGATACCTTCAGAAGTTCTTTTATTGTACAGGGTTGTTGTAGCTATTTTGGGGCTTTTGTTTGTCCATCATAAAGTTGACAATAGATCTTTTAATGTCTGTAAAGAATCTTGTTGGAATTTTTTATTGGAATTCCATTTAATCTGTAGATTGCTTTTGGTAAGATTGCCATTTTTAGTGGGTTAATCCTACTGATTCATGAGATCTTTCCATCTTATGAAACCATCAGTTTCTTTCCTCAGAGATTGAAGTTATTGTCATATAAGTCTTTTAATTTCTTGTTTAAGAGTTAAAAATAAGATATTTTATATATTGATTTGTAGCTACTATGAAGTGTGTTGATTCTCTGATTGTTAGAAGCCATCAGGAAAGGTTATGGCAAGTGAGTTTTCTGGAGATAGCATACCATTTTCCATGTCTGGGATGGGTGTTATCTGAGAATCCAGGATCCTTAGAAACTTCATCCTAGGCTTGTTGCTTGCTGCTGCTATGCCTTTCCTGTCACCATTACATGGCTTAATGATTCCTGGACATTAGCCCATAATATTGGGCAGATTTCCTACAGAATCAACACGAAGATGTACTTTCATATAGAAATGGTGCATAGATGAATGGATGATTTCATAATTACTGATAATGATTTTATAGAATTTCAGGATTGATAAAAAGAAATCTCAAGATCTCTAGAGAATGAAAACTACAAATAGTGCTCTGTATACCTACATGTGTCACAGGCTAATTGCACTAAGAAAAGAAAGCAGGCTTGGAACAGTTTTTTTTTTTTTAATTATTTTGTTTATTTACATTAGAGCTGTTGCTTCCCCTCCTGGTCCCCCTCCCACAGTTCCTCATTCTGTTTCTCCTTCTGCTTGTCTCCAAGAGAGTGCTCCTCACTACCATGCCTCCCCTTCTCTGGGTCCTCAGGTCTCTCTAGGATTTGGTGCAACTTTTCCCACTGAGGTCAAACCAGGCAGTCCTGTGTTATATATGTGCCAGGGGCTACAGATCAGCCTCTGAATACTGCCTGGTTGGTGGCTCACTCTCTGGGAGCTCCCTAAGGTCCGAATTAGTTGAAACTGAACGTCTTTTTATGTGGTTGCACTCTTCTTCAGCATTTTCAGTTATTCCCCTAATTCAACCTTAGGATTGCCTGGCTTAAGTCCAATGGTTGAATCTTAGTATCTGCCTCTGTCTAAGTCAGCAGGTGGTAGAGTCTTTCAGAAGACAGCCATGCTAGGCTCCTCCTGTCTTCATTCTTTTTCTCATATTTGTCCCTACTTTTTTTTTTTTTAAACAAGAACAATTCTGGGTCAGAAATTTCGACTCTAGGTTAATAACCCCGTCCCTCCACTTGAGGCCCTGTCTATCTACGGAATGTGGACTCTTTGAGTTGTCTTTCCCCACTGTTGGGCATTTTGGCTAAGGTAACCCCCACTGAGTCCTGAGAATCTCTTAACTCCCAGGTTTCTGGTACTTTCTAGAGGGTTCCCCCAACTCCCAAGCCCCGAGGCTGCCTTTTCCTGGTCCTCTAGGCTTCTCTTCTGTACCATTGGTGTTCTGTTCAGGAAACTTCCTCCTGTGCCATTGAGTTCCAGCCTCTTTCCCATTTTTTCTTCTACTAGATTCAGTGTATCTGGTTTTATGTGGCGTTCCAATAATCTGCTTGGACTTGAACTTTTTTTAAGGTGATAAATATGGGTCTATTTTCATTCTTTTAGATATAGCCAGCCAGTTAGACCAGCACCATTTCATTGAAGATGTTTTCTTTCTTCCACTCTACGTTTTTGGGATCTTTGTCAAAGTTGACGTGTCCATGGTTATGTGGGTATATGTCCAGGTCATAGATTCTCTTCCATTCATCAACCTGTCTGTCTCTGTACCAATACCATGCAGTTTCTATAATTATTGCTCTATAGTGTAGCTTTGGTTAGGGATGGTGATTCCTTAGATGATCTTTTAATTGTAGAGAACTGTTTTGGCTATCCTGGATTTTTTCCTCCTCTCTTTCTTTTTCTTTCTTTCTTTCTTTCTTTCTTTCTTTCTTCTTCTCTCTCTTCTTTTTTTTTTTTTTGATATGAAGCTGAGAATTGATCTTCCCATGTCTGTGAAGAATTTTGTTGAATTCATGGGGATTACATTGAATCTATAGATTGCTTTTGGTAAAATGGCCATTTTTACAATGCTAATCATACCAATCTGTGAGTTTGGGAGGTCTTTCCAACTTCTGATGTCTTCTTCAATTTCTTTCTTAGGGATTTGAAGTTCTGCTCATAAATATCTTTCACTGGCTTGGTAAGAGTTACACACAGATATTTTATACTATTTGTGACTATTGTGAATGGTCTTGTTTCCCTAATTTCATTTCAGCCTTCTTATCACTTATATAAAGGAAGGCTACTGATTTGTTTGAGTTAATTTTATATCCAGCCATTTACTGAAGTTGTTTATCAGCTGTAAGAGTTCTCTGGTAGAATTTTAAGGGTTGCTTATATATACTACCATAGCATCTGTAAATAGTGGTACTTTCACTTCTTCCCTTTCAATTTGTATTCCCTTGATATCTTTTTGTTGTCTAATTGCTCTTGCTAGAAATTCAAGCATGCTATTGAATAGACAGTGAAAGAGTGGACAAATGTGTCTTGTCCCTAGTATTAGTAGTATTGCTTCTAGTTTCTCTCCATTTAATTTGATGTTGGCTCAACAGCCAACATCATTTGATATATATTGTTTTTATTATGTTTAGGTATGTGTCATGAATTCCACATCTCTCTAAGACTTTTAATATGATGGGTTGTTGTATTGTGTGTAAAGCCTTTTCATCTTATAATGAGATGATCATGTGATTTTTTTCTCTTGAGTTTATTTATATAGTGTAGTATGTTGGTGGATTTTTTTTTATTTTTTTGGTTTGGGTTTTTCAAGACAAGTTCCTCTGCATAGCCTTGCTTGTCCTGGAACTCAGAAATTTACTTGTCTCTGCCTCCCAAGTGCTGGGATTAAAGGCATGTGCCACCATTGCCTGGCAATGGATTTCCATATATTGAACCATTCCTGCATTTCTTAGATGAAACCAACTTGATCTTGGTGAATGATGATTTGGATGTGTTCTTGGATTTGGTTTGTAAGAATTTTATTGAGCATTTTTGCACTGATATTTGTAAATGAAATTGGCCTGAAATTTTCTTTATTTTTTCGGTTGTTGTGTGGTTTAGGTATCAGAGTAACTGAGGCTTCATAGGATGAATTAGGAAGTGCTTCATCTGTTTCTATTTTGTGGAATAGTTTGAGAGGTATTGGAATTAGCTCTTCTTTGAAGGTCTGGTAGAATTCTGAACTAAAACCATCTGACCTTGTCCTTTTTTGTGTTGGGAAATTTTTTAATGATTATTTCCATTTGCTTAGGAGTTATGGGAATGTTTAGATAGTTTATCCTATCCCGATCATGATTTAACTTTGTTAGGTGGCTTCTATCTAGAAAGTCATCCATTTCATCTTGATTTTCCTATTTTGTTGAATAAAGGCTTCTGCAGTAGGTTCTGTTGGTTTTTTTTTTTTAATTTTATTATTTTCTGCTTTTATGTCTCCATTTTCATTTCTGAATTTGATTGTTTCTTGCTGTCTACTTCTCTTAGTTGTGTTTGCTTTCTGTTTTAGAAATTTGAGGTGTGCTGTTAAATTGCTTGTATGGGATTTCTACAATTTTTTCATGAAGTGACTTCATGCTACAAATTTTCCTCTGCACTGTTTTTACTGTGTCCCATAAATTTGGGTATTTTGTCTTCATTTTTATTGAATTCTATAAACTCTTTTATTTCTTTATTTTATTTTATTTTTCCCTAAGGAAGTTTTCATTGAGTAAATTGTTTTTCAGCTCTCATGTGTATGTGGGATTTCTGTAGATTTTATTGTTGAAGACCAACCTTATTCAGTGGTGATCTGATAGGATGCTATGTGTATCTGTTGAAGCCTATTTTGTAACCAGTTATATGGTCAATTTTTGAGAAGGTACCATGAGGTGCTGAGAATAATGTATATTCTTTCATTTTAGTATGAAATATTCTATAGATATCTGTTAAATCCATTTGGCTCATAACTTCTGTTTGCTTCACCATGTCTCTAATTATTTTCTGTTTCCATGATCTGTCTATTGATGAAAGTGGGATGTTGAAGTCTCCCACTATTATTGTGTAAGGTACAAGGTATGTTTTGAGCTTTAGTAAAGTATCTTTTATGAATGTGAGTACCCTTGCATTAGGAACATAGATGTTCAGAATTGAGAGTTAATCTTGGTGGATCATTCCTTTGACTATGAGGTGTCTTTCATCTGTTTTTTTTTTTTTTTTGATAACTTTTGGTTGAAAGTCTATTATTTTTGATATTAGAATGACAACTTGAGGTTGTTTCTTGGGACCATTTGCTTGGTAAACTTTTTTTCTAGCCTTTTACTGAGACAGTGTCTGTCTTTGTAACTGAGGTACATTTCTTGTATGCAGAAAAATGTTGGATCCTGTTTAGTTATCTAATCAGTGAACCTGTGTCTTTTTAATGGAAATTGAGTCCATTGATTCAAATAGACTCATAAAAATCATAGAAAGTTTTCTATAATTTTGTTGAAGATATTTTCTTGTCCTTTAAGCTGGGAATCTTCACCAACTCTTATTCCTATCATTCTTAGTTTTGATCTTTTCATTTTGTCCTCAATTTCCTGAATATTTTTGGTTAGGAGCATTTTATACTTTGTATTTCTTTTAATCAATGTGTTAACATCTTCTATGGTATCTTCTACACCTGAGATTCCCTTCTATCTCTCCTATTCTGTTAGTGATGCTTGGATCTGTTACTCTTAATCTTTTTTGTTGCTCCCATTTGTGTTTTCTTTATTGTGTTTATTTCCATTTTTAGGCCTTGGACCATTTTGTTCAATTCCTTCACCTGCTTGATTGTATTTTCCTATATTTTTAATGGGATTTTGTTGTTTCCTCTTTAAGGACTTCTACCTATTTCCCTGTATTTTCATATATATTTTTTCATATATATATATATATAT
>NW_022196897.1:83497943-83518697 GCF_008632895.1 Mastomys coucha
TATATATATATATACATATCCTCCTTAAAGGCCTCTATCATCTTCATGAAATTGGATTTTCTGTCAGAATCTTTCTTTTCAGGCATGTTAAGGTATCCAGGGCTTGCTGTGGTGAGTGAAGTAAGTTCTGATGATGCCACATCTTACAGGGTTCTATGGTTTATACACTTGTGTTTGCAACTCACCATCTGTTTATCTTTGCTTTTAACTGCCTGCATGCCTCTGACTGGAGCCAGCCTCTTTGGAGGTAGATAGAGCCCTGTGATCAGGATTAAAGCTGGTTTCCTAGGAGGTAGTCAATGCTGTCTCTAGTTGGAAGCAGGGGGGGGGGGGTTGTCCTGTGTCTCTGGTTAAAACAGGCCTCCTATGTCCCTGGGTAGAGCAGAAACTCATGTGTTCCTGGCGAGGGCAAATTTTTGGGAGACAGGCAAGCTCTGAGCTCCAGGGACAGAATCTGCCCCAGTTGTAGATGTACAAACTGGAAGGACAAGTTAAGGTATACCTCCTGTGTAGCTGGCTATTGCAGACCTCCTGGGAGACAGGCCAGCTGGGTCCCTGGTTACTGAATACCTCCTAGGAGGCAAGCAGGCTTCATGGTGTGTGAGGGTATTGGGTAGCTAATGTGTCCTGATTCAGGAAGCAGAACTAAAGACAGGTCAAAACAAATATTAGATCAAGGAAAACATTCTTTCTAGGTTAGGAAGAACACCATTATTTTTAACTAAAGGTCGTAAACTGGGAATGCATCATTCATTGTAGGTGCAAGGACAGAAAAATAAATGACAGACTAGCCTATCTATAAGAGACTTCAAAATAACTCAACACTAGGCAGATTTGTCTCATAACAAAATCATTCTAACTTATGACATAAAAATTATTACTTTAAACTTATAATGAATTAATAGAGCTAGTAACAAATAGTGGATGTTTAAACAGGTACTAGTCTTACTGGAAAGATATAATCAATTATCCCAGAAAGTATAAATACTAGGAATTACAATAAAGAAGGATTTAGACTTCTCTGCTTAATCTTGTATGTGTGTGTCTCTATGTGTCTGAATTTTTTCTTCTCTCTCTCACTCTCTCTCTCTCTCTTTCTCTCTCTCTTTCCTTTTTTTCTATTATTTTTCCTCTGGTTCACAAAGAGTTAACAAACTACAAGCCTTTTGCCTGACCAGGAGCCTTAAGCCAGAGAAAAGAGCCCGAGTATATTAACCTCCTTTTCTTATTCCCCTGCTTCTTTTAGCAGGGTTTTATTGCCAGAGTTCAATGACTTTCTGACCCATAGCACAAGAAATAGTTAAAGTGTCAGAAGCTAGAAGCTTTTGGCCCCAGAACTTCAAGAGTGAGTTAAATTGCCAGGAGCCAAGAGCTTCTGGCACCTAGAACTGTAAGAGAGAGTTGCAAGGCAAGAGATACTCACCCTTTAGCCTTCCTGTGAGGCTATGATTCATCAGTACCTCAGTGCCAGCATGGGATCCTGGCAGCTGATTTCTTTCTCAACCAGTTTATTATTTGTATAAAGGAGGGCAAGTGATTTTCTCTTTAGTTAATATTGGAATATTTTAATTCAAACAACATTGCTAAAGAACAGCATTCACTGCCATTAAAAATGCTGTTCAAGATGCCTCTAACACTGTAGGAATTAAAATCAAAGGAAGAGCGGTTCAAATTGAGTGAAAGATGTCCCAAAGGTTCAGCCATCTTCAAGTTATGAAAATCCTATTGCTATCAAGTAGGATTTGTTATAACTTACTTCATTTCATCAAATAGCATTCATTGGATGTCAGTTTAATTGAAAAAATGCCACTTCAAATAAAATAAGCAAGGTTTTTTTCTTTTTACCATGGCACTACAAACTGAGAAGGAATATTATAATTTTCAGAAATCAATACTAAAAATGACTATAACAAATTCACACTGCAAAACTCTTTGCATAGGGAAGATGCTGGGAGCTAACTTAGCTGGTTGGTATAGGCACTATCTTCCATGTTATGTAGCTTTGAAAATAAGTGCAAAACACAGGGAGGAAAATGATAGAGAACACACCACATATTACATTAGTATTACTAAAAATGAAAAAGTGACTTATTCACAAATGGCATTGCCTATCTGAAGGTTCCAGCCCACTAGTGGTGAGTGTAAGAATATATACAGCAAGTATCTTTCATCACTTCATTACTCTTATCTTAGTAGAAGTTCAAAATCACTAGCATTTCTCATTGAAACCTTGGGACACTGCCTTGTTGACCTTCTCAGCAGCATCCCTAGCTCAACCACATACTTCCTCACATACTAGACAGAATAACTCTTATGTGTAAGCCTGGTCAGGTTGATGTTTTTTATAGGGAACACAGTGAAGGTTCAGCTCTCAGTTTCATGCAGAGTAAAGTTCAGGCTACATAAAATAGAACTTGATCACCGCATGTAGTATTTCATATACCATAGTCCCTTTCTTACCCTTTATCTTCCTTTACTTCAGAGTCTCCAGCTAACTGACCTTCCTGGATTTTCAGAAACAGAATAATCTCAGTGTCTTTGTTTTTTCTTGGATATTTCCTTAGTCTTAGACATTCTTCTTCTCATGAGGATAGTAAACATAAGTCTTTTTAATTTTTAAACTGAAATATGTATTGATAAGCTCAGCTTGGCTAATCCTACTTGAAGTTGTAAATAGTCCAAGTTTCTTTTCCCCATTTCTATAACTTCCTTAATTTTTTATACCAATGAATTATATTGAATATATCATAGAATGATATATGGTACTTATTTTATATATCAGAACAATCTTGCACACAGCAGGTTTTGCCTAATATTTTCTAAATATAAAAGAAATACCGGGTAAAATGAAACATTACTTTTCACAATATTAATGATGAAGCCATTTTCTATTATAAAAAGTGAAATATGAGATTGAACATTTCATATTTACATATAATTTTTAAAATAAATTATTTATTTTAACAGCAAAATAATGTATTTTATTGTGGCATTTTCATAAATTTGTGGTACTGTATAATGTTAATATTTATTGCAAGTGACTGATCTCTCCCATGACCAATTCTTCCTTTTGCCTGGTCTCCTTTCTTCCATTAAACAGTCTTTCTTGACTTATTATCTCATATATTCTATGATACTCACTTTCCCCATCACTTAAGATTATATTTTTTCCCATCATCATTCTCTTTCTAATTCCATGGTCTGAAAATGTATTCATGACACATACACACATTGACAATTCTAAAGACACAATACAACATTCATATGCATACATACATACGTACATATGTACATACATACATGCATACACACAAATCTACCTGCAAAACTGATGTGTTTGTCTTTTCGAATCTGATATATGTCACTTTACCTCATCATTTTTAGGTACATGCATCTTTATATAAATCTCGCGATTTCCTTTTCTGTCTCTTTGTATAAAATTGTTTGTATGTACCATAATTTCATAAGCAGAAAAATAGACTTCTGTTAATGGACATCAAAGCTTGTTATCATGAATTACAGCTCAATAAACAGCAAGATTTCTGCTATGCTGACTCAGAGCTCTTCAGGTATATAGCCAGGAGTGCTGAAATCACACTGTACTTTTATCATTTGATTTTTGATAACTCCATGTTGATTTATTTGCAGTGGATATAGAAAAGATGCGCTTTCCCAATAACCTTGCCAACATTTGCTGACATTTGTTTTCTTGGCAATAACCATTTTGTTAAGGGAGTATTTGCGATAAAATTTCAATGGAAATTTCTTTGTCTTTGTCTATCTACCTTTCTTTCTTTCTCTCTTGCTTACTTTCTTCCCTTCTTTCCTTCTTCCTTCCTTCCTTCCTCCCTCCCTCCTTCTCTCCCTCCCTTTCCTTCCTTCCTTTCCTTCTTTCTTTTATGGATAAGGATTTTGCACGGATAAAGAGTGCAAAGTCTGACTGCCCAGCTGTCTGTGCTTGTTGGTATCCATGTTCTTGATGTAGACAGGTGGTGTGCTGTCATCTGTGGTCAGTGTTGCTGCGCTAGTCCAGGTTGATATCCATGATCTATGCTGCTATAGCAACCATGTTGAGGGTTGTATTTCCTGCCTCAAGAGGCCCTATAGATGTTTGTGATCCATGTTGCTTCTGCTGGAAAGTATGTGGAAGTCCATGATCCATGCTCTTGCTGACTGTTATAGGCAGGGAAGTTTCTTTTGCAGCAACATCAGTGATAATAGACATATAATTGAGAATGAGAGACACTGAAGGCTTCTGTGACAGGATTACTACCTCCACCCTTCTCCCTCCCCCCCCCCAACAAAAACCAAACTAACCTAGTCTAAACAGGAAGCTATTGAAATGAGCCCTTAAAAATTGTGACAAATATGCTGAAGTGTTGTTGATGGCTTCTGGAGGCTGCGGGGTGAGGCAAGGTGACAGGAATAAGTAAAGACTCAGTTATCTTTAAAGGGGCTGACCCCTGGGGCCTTGACCATGCTCCAATGAGTACATAAGCAACAGAAATGTACTCGGTGTAGTTCTTTTTCTTTGCTAGGGGAGGGTGTAAATGTGGGAGAGGGAAACTGTGAGCAATGGGAAGCAAGTATGAACAGGGTGCTTGGTATGTAATTCCCAAATACTCAATAGAGATATTATGTTGGGTTGGGGGGAGTTAAAGAGGAAAACAGAATCATGTAACATCTTTCTCACATCTTAGCCAAAGTAAAAAATTATTTTGATATACTTGTAAAACTAAAATTCTGAACAAGTTTTCTTTAAAGAAAAAAAAAATCTAAGAATCACAGTCCATTATTTCTGCTTTTGTGTTTGTGGTCGAAGATGTCATCTCTGAGCATCTGGTTCCCTCAACCAAACATCCTACTTGCTGCCATGCATCCCCACTATGATGGACGCTTGGTCCTTTGGTACTTACTCTAAGTACAAATAAACTTTTTCTTTCATGAAAAAGAAAGAATGTGAAGTACTTTATTCAAGTATTTGCTAGCCATTTGTAGTATTTTATTAAGAAGATATGTTTTTAGTTCATTAGTACCACTTATTTATTAGATGACTTGCTTTATAGGGGCTTAATACTCACTATTCGTTTCATATTCTGGATCTAAATCTGTCTAGCTTCTACTTTTTTACGAAGTGCTTATTTTCCTATTTTATGGACAGTTTTTTCATCCTCTTCTTATTTTATTTGCAGTGCAGATTATTTTTCATGTCACATAACCCTAAGTTTGAATTTCTGGGAATATTCGTTAGGCTACCGAGTATTCTCCAGAAAACGCTCGTCTATGTTGAAGATGTTTATAAGATGTTAGACTTTTTCTTTATGGATGTTTTGAGTCTTAATAGCACTTACATATAAGGAAAATTTGCCTTCTTCCTTTTCTATTTGTGTCCTTGATTTAAGACAATAGCTAAGATTTTGAATAGTGCATGAAAAAATCAACTTTAAGCAATTTGCCGTAATTTTGCTATAAATTATTATCCTAAACTATGCTTACATCAATATTAGCTGTAATTTTATAGTAATATTTTTATTTAGTTCAGTCGGTCTTTGTCTCTCACTCTTTGAAACAAAATCCCTCTTTTTAATTCTTTTTAAGATTCTTTTTTTTAAAAATAGAATTTGTTAAAAGAATAATAGAGTCAATGCAAAGTATGATAAATCAACTATCCTTTGCATTAGTTTTAAGACAATCCTCTCTCAGGCAATAAGACTTCCAGCTCAATTTCCTGTAACAGAAGTAAGTTTTCCCCTGAATGAAATTCTGCTCATTTGTGGAAGGGAGAAGACAGCTAATTTTAATAGATATTGTCCCTTCATGACTCAACTATGTTTGCAGATTGCTTAGGAAATATGAATTTCAGGTGGTAGAAAGTCATTAGCAATAGAGGTATTTAGTAGAAGTAAAAGGGTAAAATGTACATTTAGCACAAAGAGGCAATCTCTTTCCTCATAGCTCCAGGGTTATCAGGATGTCATTAGCAGCTCTTCACTACATAAATGTTTTCAAACAAAATAAGCTAAATGAACAGCAAGGTGAATGTAGTTCATTTCCAAACCCTTACTTAGCTTTGCTTGAAAATTGCAAAGGAAGAAATGGTCCCATTTCAAATCTTCTAAACATGGTAGACCCCCCAATCTTCCATCTGCATCAATTGGTGCTTTTGCATAATTTAAATTTTATGGTATTTGGGTCAAATATTGTTTTTAGAATTCTGCAGAGTAACACATATCACACATTCCTGTTTTGCTTTATTTTCTCTCTGACCCAGAGTAAAGACAAGCCTTGTAAATTTGACTTTGGTAAAAGTTCTTCCTATACTTAAAATGATGAGTTATAATCTAAGAAAAAATAGAGATTTAATGAAAGAATATTTAGGAATCAGGCACTATTAACCTTCATTATTTCCTGGGAATGAGCAGAAGTTTCTCAGTAATGTAGACAATTATACCACATGTATTTACTAAGAATTTTTGAGATGCAGACTATCAGGAAAGTTTTGGAATATGAATAAAACACTGTATTGATACTGTTCTTAATTTTCTGAAAAGAACTGCTTTTTACCTACAGCCAGTCAAGTCCAGATAAATAAATAAATAAACATATAAACAATTATTTCATGGTAATTATTAATATTACACAAATATAATCTTATATGTATGACACACCCACTTATATAAAAGATACATATATTATATCAATTATATATAATAAGCATATATATATATAATGTGCTTAATCAATCTATCTTGTTATATGGATACTATTTCCTCCTAATGGGAATATAAAATAGTATCCAAAATATATTCCAGTCTCCTTAAGTGGTAGCCAAGTTGTGGTTTTCAGATGTGAAGCTGTTAAGGTCTATTTAAATATATGTACACATATATCACATTAAAATTTTTTGTAGTGTCAGATATTTTATATTTTTGAAATTTTGTAGTTTTAGAAGATAAATGCTAGGCATAGCATTACTATATATTTGCACTAAATTTAATAGTTTACTCAAGTTAATTTGTTACCATACCTTTACCAACTCAGAAACAAATTTCACTGTGATTATTTTTATTGACATGAAAACAAGTTACATATTTCATTTTTGTTATTGCTATTTTAAAATATTTTTCTGATTTGCTTTTATAATTTAGTTTATCTATTTTAATCTATCATTGTTAGTTCATTTATATTTAAAATAATCTTTATTCTTTTTGTACCTCCCTCTTTACCTAGGACGAGGTGGGACCAGCCAGGAGGCATAGGCCTCAGAAGCAGCAGGGTAGCCAATTCAGGATCCTTTCTACCTCCTTCTTCACCTAGGAGGAAGTTTTGAAGATCCACAGCCCTCTCTGCCCCTTCCCCACAAGCAGAGAGATTGTCTTCAAGGAGTGCTTCAACCTAGAGACTCAGGTGAGATCTCCATTCTTTCTCTGGTGACCTTCTATGGCAGGAGGCACAGGCCTCAGAAGCAGCAGGGTAGCCAGTACAGGATCTTTTCTACCTCCTTCTTCACCTAGGAGGAAGTTTTGAAGATCCACAGCCCTCTCTGCCCCTTCCCCACAAGCAGAGAGATTGCCTTCAAGGAGTGCTTCAACCTAGAGACTCAGGTGAGATCTCCATTCTTTCTCAGGTGACCTTCTATGGCAGGAGGCACAGGCCTCAGAAGCAGCAGAGCAGCCAGTGCAGGATCCTTTTTACCTCCCTCTTCACCTAGGAGGAAGTTCTGCAGATCCACAGCCTTCTCTGCCCCTTCCCTGCAAGTAGAGAGTCTGTCTCCAGGGTTTGTTTTGACCCCAGGACTCAGGAGGGACAATTGATCCACAGCCCACTGCACACAGGTCTTACCTGAGGAGAGCTGATCTCCCAGAAGTGCTAACACAGGCTTACAGACCCACAGAAGGAACAAGCTCTAGTCAGAGACAGCAAGAACATCTAACACCAGAGATCAACAGACGGCTAAAGGCAAACACAAGAAATTACCAACAGAAACCAAGACTACTTGGCTTCATCAGAACCTAGCACTCACCTCAGCAAGTCCTGGATATCATAAAACACCAGAAAAGAAAGATTTGGATATAAAATCATATCTCCAGATGGTGATAGCAGAATTTAAGAAGAGCATGAATAACTCCCTTAAAGAAATACAGGAGAACACAGGTAAACAGGTTCAAGCCCTTAAAGAGGATGCAAAAATCCCTTAAAGAATTACAGGAGAATACAAATAAACAAGTAGAAGTCCTTAGAGAGGAAACACAAAAATCCCTTAAAGAATTACAGGAAAGCACAACCAAACAGGTGAAGGAACCAAACAAAACCATCCAGGTCCTAAAAATGGAAGTAGAAACAGTTAAGAAATCACAAAGAGAGACAACTCTGGAGATAGAAATCCTAGCAGCAAAGAAGACAGGAACCATAGACACAAGCATCACAAACAGAATACAAGAGATAGAAGAGAGAATCTCAGATGCAGAAGATACCATAGAAAGCATTGACACAATAGTCAAGGAAAACTCAAAATGCAAAAACTTACTAACCCAAAAAAATCCAGGAAATCCAGGACACAATGAGAAGACCAAACCTAAGGATAATATTTATAGAAGAGAGTGAAGACCTCCAACTTAAAAGACCAGTAAATATCTTCAACAAAATTATAGAAGAAAACTTCCCTAAACTATTGAAGGAGATGCCCATGAACATACAAGAAGCCTATAGAACTCCAAATAGACTGGACCAGAAAAGAAATTCCTCCCTCTCCATAATAGTCAAAACACCAAATGCACAAAACAAAGAAAGGATATTAAAAGCAGTGAGGGGAAAAGGTCAAGTAACATATAAAGGCAGGCCTATCAAAATTAAACCAGACTTCTCGACAGAGACTATGAAAACCAGAAGATCATGGGTTGATGTCATACAAACCTTAAGAGAACACAAATGCCAGCCCCTTGGCAAAAACACAAAAAAAGACAGTTTCATGAAAAGAGATTAATTTGTAGAACCTTGGGTGTATATGAAGTCATGTCACCTACTAGATTCTTGCTGCTTCATATTCACCATGTACTTCTCTCCAAAGAATCAGATGCACTTTATTGTTATGTTTTCCATGTTATGTTTTCACAGGAAAAGTGAAACTCGAGACAATATGATGTCATAATGTCAGTAGTAAATTAAAAAATAAATAAAAGTAAGCTTAGTTCTAACTACTTTCCAAATATGTATAATTTTTCTCATTAAATCTGGTCATATAAGACCAGTTTAGCTTTGGTCAAATCAAAAGATGACCAGGAGAATTGAAAACACAGGAAAATGGAGCTAATTTGTTGATCCACATCTTACTTTTAGATAAAAATAATTTTGACTGATATAGGTATAATTACTCTCTTAATAACAATGCTGATATTTGCTAGGAATCCAGTTATATTTTTCTCATAATTCTCTCTTCAAAAAGTGAGATCCTACTCCATCACTCTCACTCTACACAGCTTAACCACATTTTCTTGACTTGATGGGTGCTGAACTCATATTTCTTGGAGAAACCATGTGAGGTAACGGAAATTGTAAATTATTGCTGTGAACTTTGGAAGTGTAGAAGTTAGAACATCCAAGGGCAGCTTTCACAGGACATGCCATCTAGCTGTTTTCCGACTATGATTGACAGGAACATTGTTACTTGTCTTCACAGTGAATAAGCATGTATATGCCTAACTTTGATACTTACAATCAATAGTTACCTAGCAAACATGAACATGAATGGATTTCATGGAACAAGTTACTTCTCTAGCCTTTCCAGCATTATCTTATCTACCTTGGTACACACAATAGTTTGTTCATTTTCAAGATATGATTTTTTTTTCTTTTGAACTAGTAAAGGCTATTTGAATTTGAATTAATTCTTAGGTGAGTTTCTGATTTTCTTTGAAAAGTTCCACATAAAGTATACAGCTTATGGAAATCTGAAGAAATGTGCATAATATTAAACTTTAATATCCTCTTGTATCATGAACTTTTGGATCATTAAAATGAATACATAGACTGTGAATTTATATCAAAATTATTCCTAGTTCATGTATATTTAATATCTTTGCATCATTGGACAGGTATCTACGGTGAAGTTACAATAATGATTATTTCTTCCAGTCCTATCTATATAAGTATTGCTAGAGTTTTAAAATACTTTGATGGAACATTGGCACATTGGCCTCTTCTATGTTAGCATTATAAGCATCATGAAATAAATTACAATTTGAATAAAAATTGAAGTCAAAATAAAAATAAACATTTATATTTAACATAAAAAATGAAATGGGAGTTCAGAGTTTTTCATGTATTAGGAAAATGTCCTAAATTTTGTTATAACCCCAGCATTTTACTTTTCTTTTACTTTGGTCCAGCATATCATTTCATTGTTCAGGGTTTCATTAAATCTGAAAATTTGCTGTCTTGTCTTAAGTACATAGCTTTAGAGTCATGTGCTACAAAGTCTGGGTTCATTTAACTTTTAAATGTATGGAATAGATATGCTTTTGTAGATCACTTTACTACTACAACTTCAAATATGTCAAGTGTCTCTAGTCATATTTATGTTTATGCTGTATTCTAGAAGGTGCATCTTTCTGTAATCACTTTTAAAAGATGGAGCAGTTAGATTTTGATGGTACACATTCTATTACAGCTTTACAGAAGAAAATAAAAGGTTTTAAAAGCGGAAACCATTGTCCATGCAAATTTTGTACATTTTAATTCCCATTAAAATGCATGTTTAATATGAGTACTTAAAAATAGAAATGAAACTACATGAATTTTTTTATTACTAGTTGGGGAAGAACTATAATTTGTCTACATATAGTCATATGTTCATCCCTACAAAGTGAGTAACAAGAGAGAGGTGTAGATTTTGACTCCAACTCCACTTCTCCACATCCATCTGCAAGTAGACTACAAGGCAGAGCATGGGTGATTCTCTAGCAGTAATGCTCAAACAGATAAAAATATCCCTATAATATATATTTTTAATGATTAAATATTTTCTTATGAAATAATATCAATAACATAAATATGACTTCAGAAATCTTGATTATCCAATGTTTACAACAATATTTCATACTGACTTTTATTTAATATATGATAACCAGAAGATTTTCTTCCAAATGCCACTTACTGTTTTTTAAATAACATAAATAGACTATACTGTGAGCATGGTTATTCTATTCTCACACATGTGAATTTGCTTCATTTTATTATGATCCAGAACAAAATTTATATTAGAAAACACATACTGGGAACATGAGTTCTACTTTTTAGGAAATGCACAGTTCTTCATTTCCTAAAATTACAGTACTGATTAAATAAATGTATGCCTTACTTGGTTCTTAGTAATATTTTTCCATTTTTCCCTCAGGCATATACTCACTTGTTTGTTTGTTTTTTTTTTTAATGTAGTCTAGGTTTCTTCCTATCACCAACTATGGTGAGAAGTACAGACCCTGTTAAAAAATTTCCAGTTATATGTAGCTGAGGTTGCAAACATGTAAAAGCATCATATAAGCTCTAAAGTGGTACTAATGAGCCAGCCTCATTATCTTCTATTTGTATGTCCTTCCCTTAGGCCTTACTCTACCCATTAAAGTTCACTCATTACTGTAACTTTGAGCAGGTAAATTGCTTGCACATCTCAGTCTGACTTGGCAAGGATTTTCAGCTAGCACCCTGAAAGATTGTACTCTTCAGTGCACCCGCCATTTCCAGTAGACAGTCGGTATGTAGAAGCTGGGACAAGCCTGGGTTGCACATACATTTGACTCTTTGAATTACTGAATTAGTTTTGTGTAGCATGGAGACTTTTTCCTAAAGGTATGTTTCCTTCTAGGTAAATATAGATTATTTTCTTGGCCTAAATATTATGTGAGCTCTCAAGACAAATGTATTCCTTAATTTTGAATTATTTTATGAAACTGAAAAGAAAGGATCATAGTAAGATATAACAGGAATTTTTAAATTGAAAACAATAATTAGAACATTGTTCATGAATTATCAATGTCTTACATTTTGTTACAAACCTAGCAATAATTTCCACACAACTTTAGCAGGATATGCATGTTTTTATTTGCCTTCTGAAGACCAATTCTTTAGAAAAATGGCAATATAAACAATTTCACATATTCTTATAAATAAGCATATATACCAGTAGTTTATGCATAAGTTAAATAGATCCCACATCTATATGTTCCCTTGAGCCAGTTTAAAACTGCAAAGTGCTCAGAGGTACAATTAACCTAATAGTCACTTTTGGGTTTGAATTAAATTTAGAGTTCGATTTGAAAAGAAAACCTGTCTAAGTTTTCTTTATGAGTCCCTATGCAGGGCAGTGTCTTCTGCATGCAGAGGGCTTATAAACTTCAGTTCAGGTCATTTGGATTAGTGAGGTCTTTAATTAACACAGAAAAGGTCATATTAGTGCCCAGGAGCTGCCCATAGCAGATGCTTAAACTAATCATTATTGAATTCAATCATTATTAATCACTAAGGTTTCATTGGGGTTTTGTAAATGTTGAAACGAAACAGCAAGTTTTTGCATACAGGCCACTAAAGACATCCTCTTCCTTCCTTCCTTCCTTCCTTCCTTCCTTCCTTCCTTCCTTCCTTCCTTCCTTTCTTTCTTTCTTTCTTTCTTTCTTTCTTTCTTTCTTTCTTTCTTTCTTTCTCTCTCTTCCTTCCTTCCTTTCTTCTCTTTCATTCACCTTTCTTTTCTCTTTTTTTATTACACTTATGAGGTCATCAATGCTAATGCTATCTCAGGAGGACCACCTACCTATCTTTTTTTCTATGTTCCTTGTGTTTTCACAGGCTTGCATGGATTACAGCATATATTAGTATACCTTAGTCTTCACTAAGGAAAGCATTCTCATTTGTTATGACAGAAGAAAATCACGTCAAACTCCGCAGCAGAGGAATTAAATATATAGCTCAGTTTGAGTGAGCTTCATCCTTTTCTCTCCAGAGTAATGGCCTCAAAATATTACCAAATTTGAATAAAGTCATTAAGATTTTCTCTCTTTCCCTTATTTAAGTTTGAAAAATGGGCTGGTTAAAATTATAGTTGGGTTTTGTATATTCCTTAAAGTAAAGATTGTATTAGTTTATTCCCATTAAATGTGTATGAAAAAGCATTCAACCAAAAGTTGAAGAACTGAGGGAAATTTACTTACTAGTCCTGGCCCAAAAAATTGTGGGTGACTGAAGGGGGAAAGTATTAGAGTCTCAATTTGCTTAAACTGTATTTTAAATCAGATAAATTTTGACAATTAAGCAATGACTACACTGACCTCATTTTTCCCTCTGTGCATATAATCTAACAAAGTTTATATTCAGTTATTTGTTGTCGATCAACTAGTTAGCCACTATCTTTATTCTCATATTACTTGATGGCTATACCATCAAGTATATATGGCTATACCAGCCAAGCCCAAGGAATTCCAAAACTACCAACCAGTTGTAAGCCAATATTGAAGGAGCACATTACAAAAATTAAGCACAGAAGGAAATACTAGGATTTTGTGTTCAAAAACATAAAAAAGAGGACATTAAACCTAACCATGAAAAAAATCTTATAGGAAATATTTGTTAATTGTAGTTGAGAGATTTACCAGCAAATTGCTCTTCTTACATGATGGAAGCTTTTCATGTGCAGCAGAGTAAAATGCTTTAGCAAGCCTTTCAAAGCCACTGGGCCTTAGCAATTGAAATTTATTTTAGTCTTTATACATTTGGAATTGGAGTATATAAATTTTATATTTAAGATCAGCTGAAATCAGAATAATAATATGTGATATAATATGTATTAGGATACTAAATCAAAGTTAAGAAGAGAGTCAAAAATTATTTTGTTGTTTGAGTTTTGTGTGACATTGTATCACTCACTATGTAGCCCTGGATGTTCTGGAAATTACTCTTAAATCCATACTGGCCTTGAACTCATAGAGATCTACTTGCTTCTGCCTCCTGAGTGGTGGGATTAAAGTTGTTCTTCACCATGCCTTACCAAGAATAAAGGATGAGAGAAGATTTTTTAAAAAGTAATGAACTTTGGAGAGAGTTAATAATAGGATATATTGAAAAAGTACCCTTCATCCTGAGAATATTATTTATATGTGAATTGAAAGTATGTCTCTAGTTCAGTGGGAGAAATTTTGATCTAAAATTTTTCATATAAAGATTATTTTTTCTGATTTAGTGTTTTATATCTATGACTATTTGAAAGCAGACATGTATAAAGGATGTCTTACATACTCATCTGCTAACCTCACAGAGGAAAGTGGCATAAAGAGGGTAATCAATTTCTTAATTGAAGTTAATTATAAATCCGTGAAAAGGGAGGAGTGTGTTATTATAAAAGTTATTGACACTCTTAATCAAAGTCACTGAGTAGAAATTAAGGAGAAAAATTATCCACAATAAGGCATTGGGATTGAGTTGATGGTTGTCTTAGTTTGTATTCTGTTGGCATAGTCTATTCTGACTAAGGCAACTTAAGAAAGAGTTTTCTTGGTACAAAATCAAGATTACCTTTTATCATGCCAGGGAAGGGACAATAGTGGGAGCTGAAGGCAACCAATCACATAGCATTTTGTTGTCTAGAGCAGAGAATAGTGAACTAGTGCAGGCTGGTATTCAGATAGCTTTCTTCTGTTTTATAGAATCCCTAATCCCCTGCCCACAGAATGGCTCAACTTACCATGCACTGTCCTTCTCAGTTCAATTAAAAAGGAATGCCAAGCTGCTCTAGACAAGTCTCCTTTACTGAGACTTCAGGTGAATTTAGATTGTGTCAAGTTGATTATTAAAACTATTCATCACAGTGGTAAAATAATGGAACAATTTCAAAAGTTTCAGTGGAAATGTAGGAAAAATTCAATGAAAGGGTATTTTCTCTGAGTTTCTTATCTATAAAATAAGTACACTGTAACCTAGACTAGAAACATGTTGTAAGGATTAGAAAGAGTCCAACAAACTATTAAGAATGTAAGTATCTCCACTTGTTTTCTAGTTACTGAATTCAAGCATTGGTCTATTTATGATTATCAACAACTTTTTTTGTTTGTTTGTTTGTTTGTTTGTTTTGTTTTTTGAGACAGGGTTTCTCTGTATAGTCCTGCAGTCCTAGAACTCACTTGGTAAACCAGGTTGGCCTCAAACTCAGAAATCCGCCTGCCTCTGCCTCCCAAGTGCTGGGATTAAAGGCGTGTGTCAACACTGCCTGGCTATCAACAACTTCTTATGCCCTTATTGAGCCTTCCTTTTCTAGCAACAAGCTAGCTCAGCAAGATGCTAACTAAGTCTGTGAGACAACACTGGTTGTATTAGCTTCTTAGTTACTGTTAGTAAGTATTTGTTTTGAGATCCTGACTGTTCAGATGGATGATGATCACATGGTTGTGTGTGTGTCTCTTTCAATAACTTTATTTTTCTAAATATTAGAATTCATTTTAATACTGGATCTGTCAACTTATTCCTCTGTGCACTGTAACTGATCTCTTTGCATGTAAAAGTGAAGAATAAAGTACATACTAGGTAATGCAGGTTGCAGAAATCATTTTCCACTTAAGTGTTTGGCAGGTATCAATATGAAAGTCTAGAGGCTGGGCTCCCAGGATCCTTGCTACTTTAAGTGATGTTTAGTTTGTTTTGAATCATAAGTCTTTTCATTATTGTTTTTTTACCTAGATATTTTTTTTGATGGTAGCAACTGTTTACTCCCTCAGGTAAACTGATAATGAAGCCCTTCACTACTGTCTTGTCAGAAATAATCAAGGGCTTTGAATTTCATCCACATTTAGAATCATATGTTATCTGATATTCCATAAGTAAAGTCCTCTTTCCTGCATTTGGTGACAACTCTGTGATTTTTTTTGTAATTCTACACAGATTACAAGCAAGATAATGACAATCTTTTGTTGCCAAATACTCATTAAGGATGTCTATATAATAGCTACTTTGGAAGATTAGGAAATCTTTTTCTTTAAAATATGCAAGGTAATCTCTCTCCATTTTTCTCCAGGTTCTAGAAATTACCTAGCTCCTTTGGCTACTGGCCAATATTCTCTATTCTTCATGAAACACACACACACACACACAGACACACACACAAAACCAAAACATAAATTCTCACATCCACATGTACAAATCATTCCCTCTGTGTATTTAGATCAAGCATATATACTAATCTACAGTAATCTCGCCATATCAAAATCTTTCAGTTAATCAGATTTCTATTAGCTGTTCTACTATATAGCACCTATTTCACAGTTTCTGGGAATATAGGATTGGATATTTTGAAAGAAGAGCATTATTATGCTATGGGAATTGTGTGTGTGTATGTGTGTGTGTGTGTGTGTGTGTGTATGTGTGAAATGTGTGAAATGTATCTCCAATGACAGTGGAATATCCTTTACTTCATGTCAGTCAGATTCTCAAGTCAATGCCCTTCTAGTTTTCTATATACTCAACAGTTTAGTTATGCTACTCATAGACTGATAAATTTCTTCAGTCTCTATGTTCAAGGACACACCAGGTTTATGAATTTATGTGTTGTCACTACAACTACTGAGCATAAGTATAAACAATGAATTTGATATTTTTTTCTATAATTATGACATATTTATATTTCCAGAATACATGGGGTATAGGAAGTCACATAAAGAACAATATCATCTTTTCTATTCTAAAGGAAAGAAATGCAACAATACCATTTTTTAGCTATACTCTGGTAGTATTATATTTTTTTATTTATTTTGGGTAATTCCATGTATTTTATAACAATTTAGCAATTCACTCCTTTCCTTTCCTATATCCCCTCTACCTTTTCCAATTGTTCCCTTCTTCTAAATGTGGCTCCTGTCCTACTTTCATGTATTCTTCCTCTATGTGCCCTACTGAGTTTAATTAGAGCTACCTGCTCAAGCATGGATGAGGTTGTTGTGTTTTACTGTTAGATATTCCAACACTTTTCCAATGTCTCGTCTATCTGAAACCTGATTCTGGTTTGTTACTTCCTAATTTATGGCCCTTTGGATGTGGTTATGATATATATTGCAATAGATCTCTATAGCATCAGTGACGTGAATATGATGTCCTGTAATAGAGAATGAAATCTCTATAGCAAGCATGACAGAAAACGTAAGTATGTAATCTATTTTAGTTATCTTCTAGCATTATTCATCAACCACTTTCTTGTGGCAGCTTTACTGCCTTTTTAGTCTTTCTTGAAGGTTGTAAGCAGTATGGTGGCAAGATATCTTTAGACGATCCATTTTCATTGTCATCACCATATGTGATTTGTCATCCTAGAGTGGGCTAGAATGTATGAAAAGGAAAAAATAAATTATTCTCTTTCATTTAATCTGCCAAAATCCTGATAAAATGTGTCTTTTCGTCACTACTTTAATTTGCCTGGCTTGTTTTAAACACATGGTAAACTTGAAAATGTGAAGTAATAGCAAGATAGCTAACGGTATGAAGAAAGAAAGTGTAGCAATAAGATTACTTTCTCCTTCTATTATTATTGGGTTTGCTCGAGTCAGAGATTTATAATAAGCAAGATAGAGGAACAAAAATATTCTTTGAATTGAACTGCAGTGAGATCTTCAAATTAATTTCGTTTCGATGTTAGAAAAATGAACCTTTTAAGTGTGTTACTGTTATATAAATGATTTCCAAAGATGAAAAGGAAAAAAAAACCTTTTCACCTGCAACCTTACTCATGCTAAATAGTTTAAATGAATGTAAATTATCATTGTTGATATTCAAGAACTATCTATAGAGCATATGCAAATAAAAGAATAGTGATGAAAAAGTAGATCATAAAACTATCATTTGAATGAGTTCCTTTTCTTAGTTCATCTTCCTAACCTTAGTGTTACTGATATTTGAATTAAACAATACTCCATTGTGAGAACCCTTCCTGCTATGTATAGGATATCAGTAAAGTGTTTGCTCTCTTCTACTTAAGTGTAATTAGAAACCCTCCTCCTCCAGAATGACCACTAAAAATACACTCAGACATGTACTCTGGTGGATAAAATAACACACAGTGGAGTACCATTGTTTTATAACATGATGGTTTTCCAAAGTATTTCACTATATTTTGTCTAATTCTAAGGTCATATGAACTATAGGAGGAATTAAAATCAGTTACAAATGAAGAATATTAATCATGGAAACAGTAAGCTATTCAAATAACAACTATTTAGTAGTATAATTATGGCTGTGACACTATTATTTTTAATCTTCAAAATAATGTTTGTTTTTTCCTGCTAGATTTTAAATATTGTTGTGTACTGAGATCAGCATTATATATCACAAAACCCCAGAATGCATGCAAGATGTGTCTAATTCCAAAGGTCTAGATTAGAGACCAATATTGGTTCCCTACCAAATTCTTTGGAGATGCTGCTCTTGCTGTCCTAGGGAGCATATGTAAGAATTGCAAAAGGAGTCAGAAATATATTTGATTATCATTTGAAATTTGTATAATCCATGTAAAATAACAAAACCTTTTCATGCTTCTAAATAAATTCTAGAATTGCCATATTCTTTTGAGGTTCATGTTAAAGAAAACATGATGTTTTGATAAAGGCTGTTGACAATGAGTCTAGAAGACAAAATATGGAAATCAGATTTCAAATACTCTACTATAGAAATTCTTTGCAATATCTTTTATAAAAATGGAATGTATTATACTTTCATTGAGATATTTTTCTGTTTTAAAATTAGGATGAAGGGGAGCAGAGACCAGACACTGGACCAGTCCCTAACAGCACACACTCCACTTGCAGCTCAACACCCAGATATTCAGGCGCATCCAGCTTCACAGTTGAGATCTTAAACCCCATCTGGAGACCCAGTGTACCAAGACCTCTTGGACCAGGGAAAGCAGATTCTCACCCAGCCGAATACCAAGATGTCTTCCAGCTCCCTCCTGTGCTGGCGAGGAGCAGAGAGCTGATTCCACAGAGTACACACACCAGTGGCAGCTACACCCCTCAACTATACTCCCCAGGATCACAAGATCATGAGAATGACAGGCTCCAGTCAGAGACAGGGAGGCCAGATAATACCAGAGATGACCAGACAGCAAGAGGGAAGCATAAGAACATAAACAACAGAAATTAATTTGACTTGGCAGCATCAGAACCCAGTTCTACTACCACAGTAACTCCTGGATACCCAAATACACCCTTAAACCAAGATTCAGATCTAAACTCTCATTTCATGAAGATGATAAAGGACTTAAAGGAGGATATAAATAACTCCCTTTAAGAAATGCAGAACACAAGTAAATAATTAGAAACACTTAAAGAGGAAACAGATAAATCCCTTAAAGAAATACAAGGTAACACAATCAAACAGGTAAATGAATTGAACAAAACCATCCAAAATCTAACAATGGAAGTAGAATCATTAAAGAAAAGAGCACTGGAGATGGAAAACCTAAGAAAGTGATCTAGAGTTACAGATACAAGCATGATCAACAGAATACAAGAGATAGAATAGAGAATCCCAGCAGCAGACTATACAATACAAGACATAGATATAACAGTCAAGTAAAATATGAAAAACAAAAAAAGCTCCTATCTTAAAACATGCAAGAAATTCAGGACACAATGGAAAGACCAAACCTGAGAATAATAGTTATAGAAGTAGATGAAGCTCCCAACACAAAGGGCCAGCAAACATTTTGAATAAAATGATAGAAGAAAACTTTCCTAACCTAATGAAAGAAATGTCTATAAACATACAAGAAACCTACAGAGCACCAAACAGATAGGACCAGAAAAGAATCTCATCGTACAATAATTAAAATACCAAATGCACTAAACAAAGAAAGAATACTGAAAGCAGTAAGGAAAATGTCAAGTACCATATAAAGGTAGACCTATCAGAATTACAGTAGACTTCTCATTGTAGATTGTAAAAGCCAGAAGATCCTAGGCAGATGTCATACAAACCCTAAGAGATCAAAAATGCAAGCCTAGACTATTATACCCAACAAAACGTGCAATTACCATAGATGGAGAAACCAAAGTTTCCAAGACAAAACCAAACTTAAACAATATCTTACTACTAATCCAGCCCTACAGAGGATAATAGAAGAAAGACAAGGAAGGAAACAACACTCAAGGAAAAGCAAGAAATTAATCTCTTTGCAACAAACCAAAAAGTAGAGAAACATGCAAATCTAGTTGCAACTTTAACAACAAAAATAACAGGAAGTAATGATCATTGGTCCCTAATATCTCTCAACATCAATGGACTCAATTTCTTAATAAAAAGACATAGGCTAATAGATTCGATATATAAACAAGATACAGCATTTTGCTGCATAAAGGAAATACATCTCACAGTCAAAGACAGACATACTCTCAAAGATGGGGGAAAAAAAATTCCAAACAAATGGTCTCAAGAAACAAGCTAGAGTAGTAAAATCTTAATATCCAACAAAACAGACTTTCCACCAAAAGTTATCAAAAAAGGTGGGGAAGGTCACAGCATACTTATCAAAGGAAAAACCCACCAGAATGAACTAACAATTCTGAACATATATGCTGCAAATGCAAGGATACCCACATTTATAAAAGAAATGCTACTAATGCTCAAAACATAGACTGAACTTCACACAATAATAGTAGGAGATTTTAGACTTTCTAGTGAGAGCTGCCATCTTCTCTCCGGTGAGTTCCTAAGCCGGGAACAGTCAGCAGGGAG
>NW_022196897.1:83526261-83564622 GCF_008632895.1 Mastomys coucha
AAAAAAAAAAAAAAAAAAAAAAAAAAAAAAAAAAAAAAAAAAAAATAGTAGGAGATTTTAACTCCCTACTCTCACCAATGGACAAATCATGGAAACAGAATCAAAACAGAGATATAGTAAAACTAAAAGAAGTTATGAACCAAATGGATTTAACAAATACCTACAGAAAATTACACCCTAAAACAAAAGAATATACCTTCTTCTTAGCACCTCATGATACCTTCTCAAAGATCAACTATACACATGGACACAAAGCAAATCTCAACAGATATAAGAAAATTGAAGTAATGCCATGCATTCTATCAGACCATGATGGACTAAGGCTGATCTTCAATAACAACAAAAACAACAAAAAGCCCACATAAACATGGAAGCTTAACAACATTCTACTCAATGATAAATTGGTCAGGGAAGAAATAAAGAAAGAAATTAAAGAAATTTTAGAATTCAGTATAAATGAAGGCAAAACATACCCAAACTTATGTGATACAATGAAAGCAGTGCTAAGAGGAAAACTCATAGCTCTGAGTGCCTCCATAAAGAAAGTGTAGACAACATACACTCAGTGCAGCTTAACAGCTCATCTGAAAGCTCTAGAACAAAAAAAAAGCAAATGCATCCAAGAGAAGGGAGGAAATAATCAAACTCAGGGCTAAAATCAACCAACTAGAAACAAAAAGAACTATACAAAGAATCAATAAAACTAGGAGCTGGTTCTTTGAGAAAATCAACAAGATAGACAAGCCTTTAGCCAGATTAAACAAAGACACAGAAACAGTACCCAAATTATCAAAATCAGGAAAGAAAAGGGAGACATAACAACAGAAGCCAAGGAAATAAAAAAAAATCAGATTCTACTACAAAAGCCTATACTTAACCAAATTGGAAAATCAGGATGAAATGGACAATATTCTAGACTGATACCAGATACCAAAATTAAATCACAATCAGGTAAACCATCTAAATAGCCTCATAATCCCAAAGGAAATAGATGCAGTCATTACAAGTATCCCAACCAAAAAGAGCTCAGGGCCAAATGGTTTTAGTGCAGAATTCTACCAGACCTTCAAAGAAGACCTAATACCAGAACTCTTCAAACTCTTCCACAAAATAGAAACAGAAGCCACACTGCCCAATTCTTCCTATGAAGCCACAGTTACATTGATACATAAACCACGAAAAGATCCAACGAAAAAGAGAACTACAGACTAATTTCCCTTATGTCGATGAAAAAAATACTCAATAAAATTCTCACAAACTGAATCCAAACACATGAAAATGATCATCCACCATAATTAAGTAGGCTCCAACCCAGAGATGCAAGGATGGTTTAATATGTGGAAATCCATTGATGTAATTAAATATATGAACAAACTCATTAAAAAATCCACATGATCATCTGAAATTTTTGCCTTCAATTGTTTCATATCATGGGAAATAACTGCATTCTTCCACACTCCCTGCAGATGAGCCTTAGTCTACTGAAATGATGCATGACACTTAGTGGCTAACCTAACTCACAAGCAACACAGCCTACGGATAAGAGACACAAGAAAAATTCATATTAGCAGCAAAAAGTCCAAACAAATTTGGCTGAATAGCAGCAAGAGTTAGCGATTCTCATTGTTGCAGTCTGTGGTGGATGTCTGCTTCCCTAGTCCTCCCTCCTCTTCTCAGCGAGTTTTTGTGAGCAGGAGAGGTAGGGATGGTTGGACCAGTCTTTCTGGGATCTAGATTGGGGATTCTGCATTTTGTGGAAAAAACAAATACACCCTCTTCTCGAGGTGATTAAAACATCTGGGCCTTTTTTAGGCTCCAGTAAAAAGGGATTATTTTATTTCACCTTGGCATAATTATGTCTGGTTTTAGGGTGCCATCCTTGGCATCCAATTTTAATTTTTTTTTAAAAATAAAAGCATGATTTAAATAATGTGCACAGGGATACAAGTCTCCCTTATCTGATTTAAAAGCCTAAGTTTTCAGAGTGCATTGTGCATGTTCAACAATTACTGGTCTCTGAGAAAATTAAGAAATCCCAGAAATATAGGCAACATTAAGTTGTTAACAAAACTTCTCAAATGCTTGACTGCAATAGCCAGTTCCATAATCTGCTCCAATCTATTTAGGAACCCCAAACATAGAAAATTAATGTAGACAATGACTACATTTTTTTGTTGCTTTCCTTTTAAGGCAATTGTAACTAGAAAGCCTAAAAATGTATCAATAGTCACATGTGCATATTCTATTTTTATTTTTTAAAATCAGAAATATTCTTTAAAAATACCAAATTATTATTATAGGCCATTACCATTATGATGATGCAAAGAATAAAATAATATGGCCAATTGTTTTTGTGTAAAGTCTATAATCTGCCTGGGATACAAATTTGCTATAGCATTGCCTTAAGGGTCTTGTCTAGGCAGTTTAAGATATTTAAAGACAGATTTCTAAAGGAACAGTACTTTCTTTTAACTTTAGTTGTATAAGCATGAGCAATTGCAAAATTTGAGAATTTGCAATATCTAAAAAAGGAACAACTCTAAGCAATTGTAAACTTCTGAGCTATATATATATATATATATATATATATATATATATATATATATATATAGGTAAATTAAAAGTTTGATTTTAGTACTTTAAAAACAGTGACTACAACACCTAGTTCAATTATCTGTGCCAAACATGTGGTCTAATCACATATATTCTTCTCCCATAGAAGGGCTGTAAATATATTTTTATCATGGGATGCATACATAAATTTATAGCAAATATAAAAGCATGCATACAAGCAAATCTTAACAATCTGTCTACTGGATCTAATTAATTTTGTCTAAAAATCCATACTATGTAATAGGCCAAATATCAATTAATATTCTGCAATAACCAATTTAATTGTTGTTTAAAGAAATAGATGTCTCCTCAGGTTTTAGACATTTTTTTAAAAATATCTTCATGACTTTATCATATAAATTTTCATTAATATTACAACAGCTTCATAATAGGATGTTAAAACTTTACTTAGAATATGAGAAAAGTTGAATTTATATTAATGCTCTCTTTTGTCAAAGAATTGCTGTGTTTAAAAACTAAACATTTGATTGTAATTGATCATAATTGACAAGTGATAGAAACTTCCTCTAGTTTCTGTAAAGCTGTTTGTCTCACCAGTTAATTTCTATCAAAGGCTTTGTCCAGTGGTGAGCTTAAGATGAGTCTAAAGTAACTTAAAATAAGCAACTAACTCATCTTTTCTTTTTTGATACAATGTTTTTGATATATCTGAGGCTTTAATAGTTAACTTACACTGAGAAATTCAAAGTCTTAGCTTCTTGTACTGAAGCAGAGACAAATAAAATTATATATAAGGCTTTTAGCTATTTTCAAAGGCAACATTTCCTAGTGATTATAAATTTACTAGAAATAAAATCTTTAAAATTACTAGGATGTAGAGGGAAAAACAACCTCTTATATATACAATAACTCTACTCGGTGACCATAAGTCTCAAGTTTAAAATTACTTTGAACCACACTAGGATAGAACTGTGTGCTGCTTTTGTCTTAAAAGCAATTCCCTGGAGGTAAGGGAGAGGCAAAGCCAGGAAGACTTCCCTAGGACTGGTTTGTAAAACAAAAGGAATGTTTCTCAGGCCTTGCTGAGGCCTCTCTGCACTTTTGCATTAACTCAAATGTAAATATTTCTGTCCAAGCATACCACCTGAGTTACACCCAAAAGATTTCAAGGGCAATTTTGCTATTTATCCCTGTTTCCTTTTCAAGCTGACTTTTACTTAAAACATTTTTTATAACCTTGGTGCTGTAAAAGCATTGCTTGTTACAAAAAGAACCTCTGCTTGAGGGTCTCTAAACTGTTTTTAGTAGCACAAACTCTTTTGAAACAATTTATCAAGAGCTTGTTCCTAAAGATGGCAGCAGGCCCATACTGCTTTTTAACTTTTACTACTCTTGTAACCATCTTATTTACAAAATGTAGGTGAGTTACGATTCTTAAGCTTGGGAGCAGACTGCAAACTACAGCCAATGGAACACTTTAAATTTTAACTATACTTTCTTAATTTCTTATGTAATATTAAGCTATAACCATAACTTTTAGAAAGTAAAACCCAATTTTAAACAATCTATACTCTTTAAAATCAATATCAAAAACATTACATTCACATTACAAAGTTTTTTAAGTATCTCCCTGCTTTTGAACTGTACTTAGCAAGCCTGGGTCATTCTGAGATAACTTCTCAGAGGACGCAAGGACTCTGGAAAGTAAAATTATGGTGTTAACTGATAAGCTACATTGAAAGATTGGGAGACTTAGAAATTTGGGGAAAAGCATGTTAATGAAAAGTAATATAACAAGCCAGAAATATAAATTAGCCAGTTCCAGGAACTCAGAAACTCAGGGCTCTGGTTCCAGATACCTGCCCCTCCTGGCTGATCTGCAATGAGGGCAGAACTAGGAACGAAGGTCTACTGGTTTATGAGACTCTCCACCCTGTCGACTGGTAGATGAAGATTACATTCTTAAAATGAATATGTTTCCCTCCCTAACTGAATACCTTGGGTTGGGTCCCTCTGAAAGTTCCCACTGTTTATGTTCTGTTTCCTTGGTAACCCTCTCTCCGCCCCCAGCTTCTGGATTTTCTCTTAAATACCCCACACTTCTTGTGTTCGGCTTCGAACTCTGGCCAGCATGGTCATGAGATCGACCCCGGGGGTCAAACTCCTCTGGCCAATATGGTCACAAGATCGACCCCGGTACCGTCTATCCCAAATAAACCTCATGTGATTGCAGCAAGTTCGGTCTCTCATGAGTCATTGGGTGGTCGCGTCATCCCGAGACTTGAGTAAGGATCTCCCCAGTTCTGGGAGTCTTTCATTATGGCACAGTGCCTTTACCGTATTCTTCCTAAATTACCAGGTGAATAATATTTTGGTGGGATATTTAATAATCCATTAAATGATTTATCAGTTTATCTCACTAGTCTTTTTGGCAGCTACTACCTCATTTAGGCTTGGAGACTCTACTTTCACCCTCGGCTCTTTGGCCTTGTAAGGTGTAAGTTTCAGCCTCCCTGGTTCCTTTGCTGCACTCTGCCCATTCTTCCTCATTCCCAGTTGGGTCAGAGTTGACTTCAAAGTGTCCCAAGAAAAACCAGTGCCCACTGAGTAAGTTTAGAGCTTCCCCTCTCGGCCGTTCAGTGTACTCTGCGCTTCTACTCATTCTTACTCATTTCCTTTTGTATCAGAGGTGACTTCGAGGCGTCAATTTCAACTGTCAGGCCAGAGGTTCTCAGACTAGAAGCATATGAAAATTTTTATTGTATTGTATAAAGCCCATAATTTGAAGTATAGCTATTATATGCTATTAAGCAGCTGCTAAACGGATGTTCTGAATTCTACCACCTGGTATATGGCCTGCAACTTAAAACATGGCCTTTAGACTGTGCTAAGTGGCTGTAAAACTCTAACTGGAATTGTCTGTTGAGATTTTGGCCATCTTGGCTGATTCACGCCACATGTGTACCTTTAATGCCATGTGTGTCCTGAGTTACCAGTTTCAAACTAGCTTTCAGTTACTGATGTTACAACGTTTTACCATATCCAATAACTTATAGGTCAATAATCATACAGAACATATTTATACCTTTAAAGCTAGTTAGAAACCAAATGAAGGTTACACAAATCTCATAAATTTAGACCAAAGAATTTAGAACTTAAGCTTTTGACCCCTTTTTAAAAAAACAGGTTTTCAGCAGAACAACTTAGATCAGCCTTTGCTAAGTCTTTCAGTTTTGATCTATCTCCCATGCCATTTTTATAACTCAGAAATCTGCCTCTCTCTGCCTCCCAAGTGCTGGGATTAAAGGCGTGGTGTGCCACCACTGCCTGGCCAGTTTCTTATCTGGCTATTTTCATCTGCTTCTAGAATGAGCATAGTTCCATCTTTATGGAACTGTTTCCTGAGGGATTTCTGCAATCTCCTCAGGTGCTCCAGCCCCTCCGCAGATGGAACATGCAATTTTACTTCCCCTGGAAATGTATTCCATTTCCATAGGTACTTATAGGTGCTGAATTTCCATCTCTTCATTGCTGCAGCCTGGGCAATTCTCTGCACCATAGCTGGTGAGGCACCTAGGCATGACTGACTGTCCCATGATAATGAGATTACTCCCTAATAAAACTTATCAGTGGGCCCGTGGTGCCCTAGTGAGAGCCTATTTCTTACCTAATAAAAAAATTAATACAAGAAAAAGAAAAGAGAATAAGAGATAGCTTACCTGGCCAAAGCCACCACATTGAGGCCCCAACTGCCAAGGACCGGGGTTTCTTACAAGGAGCTCATGTTCCACGGGGTGATGAAAGTCCTGGCTAGGTGTGCAAGTGATTCGGGGGTGACAGACAAACATGACACAAGAAGTGTGGGATCTGAATTTATTTCTTAAAAATGGCATGAGGCTTTTACAGTCATTGCAAAAGAGAAATGAAAAATCTGGCAGTTAAGTAGTCAAGGTACATCTGAGGCCACCTGAAACACACTGGGTCTAAAGCAGCAGCCATCTCCTCTGGACTGGTGCAACACCCCTAGCTCCAAGCATGCTAGGGCTGCATGGGCCTGGCTGGAGTCCCGGGGGGGTGGGGGTGGCTGTGGTTGCTCCAGAAAGGAAGGTAAAGGCCCGAATCTAAAATCTTGAATGCTCAATGCTGACTGAGGCACACTCTCTCACACACACACACTTGGCTCAAGGTCCCACCCATCCTTAGTAAAAGGCTCACTATGCTAATCTTCTGGGCTAGTAGAGACTGTCTCTTGCTAATTCTTGACCTGACCTTGCCCTGGGATAAGTCTCCCATTCTGTAAACTTCAATGCCCTACCCACAATGCTGAAGGCAATTAGTCTGGATAGGTAACATTCTAAGACAGGGTTTGGCTAAGATGTTAGAACATTGGTAAAGGTCAGAGAGCAATGTCCAATTTTGTCTAGCTATTAATAAATCATATATCTTGGTGGGCACCTAGCATGCGAGCTCACAGGGACATATCTGGGCTACCTCTGATTTAGGGGATGTCATGACTGACTGAATACCCAGGAGGCACAAACTCCTTTTGAAGTCATAACACCTCTTGTCCTTGATCAGGCTTTTACCCCCGATATTGCAGAATAACTGGAGTAGATAAGTGGGCATGGCACCAGACACCAGAAATATCTTAGGACCCAATGGGATTGACTTTAGCCATAAAGCATGGAGAAGAGGGAAATAGCACCTGTGGAGAATGGCTCCAGTAGACATGCATAGCCCTTGGTTGAGGCACGGAGCCCTCCACCCATCTCAAAGTTGTTTTAATGCAGAAAAGTTCCTGTCCAAAGGATGAACAAGGACAAAAGTAGGAATAGAGACTGAAGGAAGGGCCAACTGGGGAATGTTCCCACCTGAGGATACAGCATGTTTGTAGACATTAAACCAATACTGTTACTGTGCTCAAGAGGCATTTGTAGACAGGAACAAAATGTAGCAGTTTCTGGGAAGATCTGGCCAGCAAGTAACCAATGCAGAAGCAGATGCTTGGAGCCAACCATCAGGCTGAATTGAGGGAACCTGGTCGGGGGCATCTGGCAGAAGGACTGGAGGAGTGAAGGAGGATTGCATCTCCATTGGAAGAACAACATAGGCTGGCCTGACCACCCATTTCTCCCAGAGACTATAGGATGGCCTTGTCCAACAGCAGAGAGAGAGGATGTTTGATGCACCAGAGTAGGGGAATACTGGAACAGAGGGGAGAGAGAATGTGGGTGGTGGAGGAGCACTATCATACAGGCAAAAGGAAGGGGGGAGGGCACATGTAGGATTCATAGGTGGCAAAGTGTGTAACCAGGAAGTAGGATATATGGGATGGGAGGTTGGTTGAAGGGGTAACCGGGCAGTGGGATATCACTTGAGTTGTAAAAAATGGAATGATTAATAAAAATTTTAAATAAATAAATAAATAAATAAATAAATAAATAAATAAATATGACACTGATATCTTGTGGTTTTCTTCTAAGATTCCTGAGTACGGTGTGACTCAATAGAACAACCTCTCAGTAAACTTCAGTCTCTTCTGCTAGGATCTCAGCTCTTGGGCATTCCCTCATTGACAAGTTGGAACATTTAACTTCTCGTCTTTTGAACTAGTATATTGTAATTCCATGATCCTTCTTCACTATTTACCAGTAGCAAATGAAATCAGATTGTACTTTAAAGCTCTTGATATATGCATATCAGACCACAGACTGCTTCACCTATTTAATAATTGGTCAACAAGCTAAAATGTCCAAATGCTTACCATGTAAGCATTTGATAAAGAGTAACAGGTGTTCTTCCTTTCTGTGGCTGAAATAAAAGATAAATAGTTAAAGAAAACAGCTGCATTCTTCATCTGTATAAAAGCATGGTTATTTTCCAACCTAGAACATTTCCGTTTTCACATGAATATATCATTAGAAACAATTTTTGTAGTTTCGTAAACCTCCAGCAGCCTTTGTGAGTCAATTAACCATAGCAACGGGAGATCTAATCATTTAACAGATGACGAGATTCTCCTGCATTTATGTTTGTCCTTCACTGTGACTCATAATGAGTATTTTTTTAAAAAAGAAAATACTGTATATGAAGAAGTGGTCTTAGAGCAATGAGGTGTTAGGAATTGCCACAAGACCATTGCTATAATTATTTGGAAGATGAATGCAAATTTTAGCTCCTTATATTAATTGTCCTTTATCTCTCTAGTGTAGACATGAAGCCTCAATAGGTTGCAATTTCAGGAGGACATTACCAAGAAAAATGGCAGATAGCACAAGTAAGAAAAGAGAAAATTATAACACTATTCTCTCGTGGGTTATTTATAGTCATCAGGACTATGGTCATTGAAAATATCACTAAGATGATATTTAGTTAAAAAATAATATGGGCATTTTATGGAACACTGTGCTTGAATACTTACTTTAAGGCTATAAATGACTCAGAAGTGTCCTCACATAACCACACATAGCTTTCCTGACCAAGAACAAACACTATTTTTGTTTTTCCATTTAGTCTTCTCATCTGTAAACTGTATAGGGGATGTATTTGCTCTTACTTCTTGCAAATGTGTTACACATGAGAAGCTTGTCCATCAACATATAAGATACATTCTGTTTCTCAGTAAATACATATTATCTCTGTATGTAGCAATCCAAGACAGTTTGTCTTACACTGTTATCCATATTTAGGGTTCATACATAATAAATAGTAAATGATATATTAATGGTGTCACACATTTATCAACTTCTAGGTAGGGTTTTTCCTTGCTTAGATATAAACCATTTCAGTAAATTTTTCTTTGGTGCACTCTAAATGCCTACCATAATGCTGCATATTTTAAGGACAAAAGAAAAAATCTTTGTATATTTTTTTGAAAAATCAATAAATAAAGTTATTCAGGTATAAAGTAATAATCTCATGCTTAAAGTGGTAATTATAAAATCTCTTTATTCTATTTTATAATCAGAAGCATTTTTATAATGAATGGTTTTATTAATTCATTTAAGATAAATTTTCAGTGTCTAAATATTGGATACAAGTGTACTGTATAATTCAGAGTATAAAAACAAAGGTTACATATAAAAAGATGTATGATATATAAGAAAAAGTATGTGCTTAATTTATATGATAGAAAATAGCACTGACGATTTCTAGTTCTGTCTCAGACATGTGGATGTTATTACAATCATACTCAATGTTGTCAATGCATTGGCAGATTTGATTGGGCATTTACCTAGTGTTCTCATGGCAGACGGTACTGATAACAGGGTACTGGTAAGAAAGAATTTGGTTTTAAGGCTGTTTTATTGGATTGAAGAGATGGCTCAGCGTTTCAGAGCACGTGCCTCAATTCTGTATAACACATATTCTGTTCCCAGTATCCATAATTAACAGCTTACAACAATATGTAATTCCAGTTATAGAAGATACAACTTAAATCCTCTTCTGGAGTCTGTGGGTACTTGACAAGTATCTGATGAATATACATGCAGGAATACTACTTGTGTAATATTCAAGTAAAGAATCCTTTAAAGAAAGAACATTTTACTGATTAGGTAGTTCAGACATAGTCTTTACCCATTGTATAAGTGTGGTTGAATTTGTAAGTCATTGGAGTGTTCATTTGATACTTTTATACAGCAAAAGCATGTGATGTGAAGGTGTTTGAGAATAGAAATGAGAGAGGGAGAAAAGTGGTTAGGAGTGATCAGAGTATAAATTCTTTACAAATATTTGGGGAATGTTCACAACTAAACCTTGATTTGAAAGTTCATAAATTTCATGATTAAAAATCCTAATATGTACCTAGAAGAGAAAATAATATATACAGTTATAGACCTATAGGACACACAAGATCCTTTTAGATTTCATGTAGTTTTCATTACTAAGGGTTCAAAATTAAATCTGAAATACATAAAATATGCATTTACTAGGGAATTTAAGTGGAATATGAAATTTCACATGTTCTAAGCTATAGTTAATTAAGAAGGATTAACTATACTTGAGCAATCAAGGGATGTACTTTCAAGGGCTGAGCGATACTCAATAAGTATGAAGTTTTGTCCACTACTGAAAATATAAATTAAAAAGTACAAAGGAGAAAATCACCCATATAGCCAACTTTTAAACAATTATTCTTTGTTCTAATGGGCTTGATCTTTAAGTTCTCAGTCACATTGTTAAAATATTTAGATTGAATCAAGTGACAATTATTTAATTATATATTAATAATATAACCATCATTTATTTTGAATTTGAAGGCTTTATTGCAGATGAAAATAGATTTAATTTAGTATTTTCCACACATACAATAAATATACAAAAGGAAAAAAGGAACAAAATTTGTAGCTGATTATAGAAGCACATATAGTGCCACACTGCTTGGATTAAGACAAGGAGCGAGCCTGAACAATATAACGAGTTCCAAAACAAGCACAGCCAGAGAAACAAAGCCATATCATCATTTGTAGTTTTGCCCACAAATTCTCAAACAAAACATTGTGTGGTAAAGTGTTTTATGGAAAAGTAGTACCAACTGCTATTTGTTAAGCACTTATTAAAAAAAAACAGAGCTTGGCAAATGGCATACATATCATTTCATCCTCCATTTCCATTAACGGCAGAAATTTTTTCCCATAGATGACACATAGAGAAGAGAATATTTGATATGGATACCAGACCTAAGGGTCATTGAAAAAAACCAATACTCAAATTTAAGTGTGTCACACTCTAAAACCTGGGATAATAACATATTCCACACAAATGTAGGGACACATGATGTTTCTTCATACATGTCAAATTTCTAAAAAAATAAAACATTTTATTATGAAAGTGATTAGAATTTTTGAGATACTTAAAAAATGACTCTAAAATCTAACTTTTGAAATGACAGATCTATAAATTACAATCATGAATAATATACCCCAATTAAACTTAGGAGATATCCTCTAGAAGCTTCGAGGACTCTGAAAGGAGGAAGAAAAAGTTTCCATACAAGGTAATTTTGAGCTTGGCTTTAAAGATTAGCAAATGAATGTGTTAAGGAAATAAGAGAGAAATATGAATCAGTTAAAGTTTAAAAGAAAGATTAAGGACAGTTTTATATTGAACCATATTTGCTTTAAAAAATGTGTATTAAAACATATTTTATCAATCTAATGCTATATTTGTATAATGTCCATATCCAGTACTTATTTTGAAAATTTGTTTATTTACTTACTTATTTTACATCTCAATACCAGTTCTACCTCTCCTACCAGTACACCTTCACAAAGATCCTACCAGCCTCCACATCCAGTATGTATAAGAGCAGAGAATGGACTGTTTTGGTGGCAACTAAAATAAGAAGCTATGCATATTGGATTCAGCTTCTACCCTCTTCCCAGCACCGAGTCTTATAAATATTAGACACATTCATTATAGCACTGAAGGTGACTGCCTGCCCTTGAAATTTATCTGATGGGTGGTAGAATTTGGAGACACAAAGTAGAGAGAAACACCTGCTGTTACTTTGTAGCTGATATAGACAGTTTATATTACTATGTCTTCCAACTTTTGTCACTTAACATTTTATCCTCATCAGTTACTTTAAGCATATGGTATATCAAATTTGAAGAGTTGCCAAAATAAATAAAGTACTATTTTGACATATTTAAATCTTCCTTATAGTTTCATTTTTGTATTTTTTCTTTCACCTTCAACACTCAAGACTTCCAAAATGAAAATATTTATGGAATAATTTAGGAAGAAATTACAGAAATAAAGATGAATAATAGGAGGATCTACAGGGTTAAATTTGTTTCTCATTATAAGCAAACAATAGTAATGCTTTTACTATATGCAAGCCTTGTGTGTGTCTGTGTGTGTGTGTGTGTGTGTGTGTGTGTGTGTGTGCATGCATATGTGTGTGTGTGTGTGTGCATTCGTTTGCATGCTTGTGCATGACATTTGAATAATGCCTCCTATTCAGTATATGTAAACAATGTTATTTATCTATTCTTGTAATTCTTATATGTCAGAACATGGTAAATTGTGAATATTTCTGAATTAAATGATTAACTGATTTGTATTAATCATTGTTTTCCTTTTAACATAGATAATTCTGGAAGAGTCTAGCCACATTTCTTCTGTCTTTGTCTTACTAATGTGATAATTAATTATTTTGTACCACATTACTATTGAATGAAAGTGTTCAGTGCCTTTGTGTGCTTGTAACTTAAGATGAGTTAAGTTCACTGTGAAGGCAAAGAATGGCACTTAAAATTTGGGATTCACCCAGAATTTTTATGAAGAAAGTAGTATTTTGCATGAGTTTTGTGCAAATTTATTGCATTCTTCTCATGGTAGTACTTAATGTGTAAGTTGTAAAAGATGCTGAACTTATAGATCCATCATTCACTGGAGATGGGAGGAGAGAATCAACAAATAAATGTTCAGTGGTCTATTTTAATACTAGTTTAGGAGAACGACAACTGCTTATACTATTTCAACACAGATATTTATGAAGAGGCATGAATACCTGAGCAGATGCTTTTGTGGTAGTGATGAACTCTTGGTCATATATTCAAACTATTTTTATTTAGAAATAAAACAGTTAAATATTATCTGAGAAGTCAAATTTCCTTCATCATAATTTTAAAAATATGGAGATTTAAGAGATCACAGTATGTACTTTCATAGACTGAGTAGGGGCAATGTATTTTAAGGACTATAATTGATAACATTTATATTCACAAATTATTGATTTGCAAAAATGAAACCAAGAAAATGTCATCGGTGTAACACATGACCAGTGATCTTATATTTTGGTGTATTATTAAAGCACCATCAATATAATACTTAAGGGTTATGTTGATTTAGAACCAAATTGAAAGACTTAATTTTATAAGTAATATAAGTCAGACTTTTTTGATTCTGTGAAATGCTTTGTCTAGTGTAATCATAAAGACCTGCATTAAAAATAGTAATAAAAAAATCACCAAAAAATGGTTGCCAGTTTATTTTTCCAAATATTTATTTACCTACCAACATAGCTAAGAAAAAAACAGAACAGCATATAAAGACTATGTTAAGCTAAGATGATATGAAGGGATTCCCTCAACATGGTGATATGATATATTTTCATAATGGTACCTGGAAATATAACCCTATTATCTGTGAAATAGTTGTATAAGGGCTTAATGATTTTCCTGGCTTTTTTTCCTTTATCTCAGAATCAGATGCTCCATCAAAGTTCAAGTGATGAGCGAATGGAAGGTGTATTGTATGAAAATTTTCATATACTTATGGGTTTATTATGTACTGCTTTGTTTTTAAGTAACTCTGCTCACAACTTAGGCAACAGAAAATGCAAAAATCAAACATTGCATTGAATAGTCTAAGCCCATAGCTACTATTCTGTAATTGATTTGTTCATGTTTGCCAACAATTGTCTTCAAAATTGAATGGGTGATTAGAAGAATGTGAACTTAACACTTAGAAAAAGAAGACAATTTAGTATACATAGGAGAAACCATGTACATAATATGTGCAAAACTATAAGGCCATTTCTGTTTCATTTACTAAAAGGTACACTTTTAATTATCATCAATAGTATTACTTTCCTGCCAGTTTCATTGTTTGCACAAGCCACCCTTGAAAACAATAACAGAGAAGAATAAGATCTATTGTTTCCCTCAAGAATGTGAAAATTATAAAGCTTCATAAAAATGCAGATTTTCATGACATTCTCTAATGCTAGTTATTTTGATAGCAAATAGGCAGTGGATGCTCAATACCAGTATGGCATTCTGCTTACCTAATTATCTTGGTGACAAATAGAGTTAAGAAAGTGGGACAGTCTCTGGGTGACCTTTTCTTTAGTCTCTGGTACCTGAGGATTCATCCCATATACAGTTACCAAACCCAGACACTATTGTGGACACCAAGAAGTGCATGCTGAAAGGAGCCTGATATGGCTGTCTCCTGAGAGGCCTTGCCAGAGCTTTACAAATATAGAGGCAGATTTTAGCAGCCAACCATTGGAGCAAGGGGTCTCTAATAGAGGCGTTAGAGAAAGGACTGAAGGAACTGAAGGAGTGTGCAACCCCATGGGAAGAATAACAATACCAGCCAACCAGAACCCCCAGAACTGCCAGAGACTAAGTTATCAACAAAGGAATACACATGGCTCCAGCTTCATATGTAGCAGAGGATGGCCTTGTAATACACCAATGGAAGGAGAGGTCCTTGGTCCTATGAAGGCTCCATAGATGCCCCAGTGTAGGGGAATCGAGGACAGGGAGGTAGGAGTAGCTGAGTGGGTAGGGGAACATCCTCATGTAAGCAGGGGAATGGAGGATGTGATGGGGTGTTGCCTGGATGGACAAAAACCAGGAAAGTGGATAATATTTGAAATGTAAATAAAGAAAATATCCAATAAAAAGTGATTTATGTGTTGACTAAAATACTCAGATCTGAAAAGATTTGAACTATCCAATTTGATTAAATTGTACTCATAGTAAATAGCATTATTATTATTACCATTGGAGTAATATATATATATATATATATATATATATACACATATATATTATATTTACATATATTATATATATTTGTTTTTTTGAGACAGGGTTTCTCTGTGTATCTCTGGTTGTCCTGGAACTTACTCTGTAGATCAGGATGGCCTTGAACTCAAAAATCAGCCTGAATCTGCCTCCCAAGTACTGGTATTAAAGGCATGCACCACCACTACCTGGAGAAGTAGTATATTCTTTATGAACTAACCTATATTGAAGTACAAAATTTTTTTCAGTGCCTCAAAATCGCATAGATTTCACTACCATAGGAACAACAAAGTTGCTCAATAAATGTTTGTTCATCGAGTGACTAAAGAAACAGAGCATGGCAAGTCTACCAAGGGTAAGTATTAAAAAAAAAGTGAGACAGCAAATGAGGGAACAGCATTTATTTTTCCAAATAATCTCAGATTGACTGCTTTCATTAGTAATTATTGTCTGTTGACAGTGGTCTTTTGTTTCCTATGAGATGGAAGGACTCGGTATTGAACCAATGAGCTGTTGGTCTAGATGAAATTGGCACATGGCATAGGAAGACTTATTTTGGTATAAAGACTATGCTCACACATTCAGATTATTATAGCATTTGGTTTTTAATAAAGTTCCTCTGAGAATTATACACTTTTTCTCCTGTGCCTTCTACTTTTACCTCTTGAAAGAATACCCCAAGCTTAATTTTTACATGTGTTAAATATGAGTCAGCAACCTACCTATACTTCTCTTTTATCTTACTAAATATAATGGTAAATGTCTGTCTGATGTATTTAATGCACAGCCCAACATCCAGTGGGTACTCTGAAGGAAAGGCTTAATGGCGTTGAAAGGCTTAGAGATGATAGCTTCATTGTATCAAAAACCTGGTAAAATCTTTCTCCAGACCATTTTCTGGAATCAATTAATTTTAGGAAGAGTTAGGTGTTTAATACTTTTGTTTTTCTATCATAATTGAAGGTTTAAATTAGCTCAAATAAGAACAAGTGATGTTGTGTATGTTTTACAGTTATTTAAAGTTTATTCTTAGCTCTAACGTTTCCAGTCATTACTGTTCTATTAGGTGATGCTAGACATGCATCAGCACTTACACATTTAATTAAATACATGGGATATATTGATAGTGCAGCTTGAGATGTAGGCTATCTAAAGACTTCAGATGGTCATCTGGAACGTGACACAAATGAGATTGAACCACCATTTTCTAGGACTTTGAGAATTGGCTTGCTTGATTCATCAGGACATTTCCTAGAATTCTAAGATTTATATATTTTTTTTACAGATCACAGTAAACTAGACTAGTCTTTCCATAACTATGTACCTTTGTAACATTTTAAAGTCAGAAACTTTTATAAAGTTTGGCTTTTACTGAATAATAGTCTATGGAGGATGAAGCATTCAAGCACAATATGATAGTTTCTCATCTGGATGACCAAATTATACAATCCAGGATGAATATCTTGCTTGTTCTGTGGAGGGATCCAAGGTCCTCATTTTTTGTTTTTGTTTTTTTTTTTTGTTTTTTTTTTTTTCATTTTGTGGCAACTTCAACTTACAACTTCCAGAGTTACTCTGATCATGATCTCTTTCCTTAAGGAATGCGGAAAGCTTCAAAATTTTCACCAGAAGTATTTTTTAATTGGGTTTAAGGAGAAAATGGTTGGTTTGGATTCTTTCTCCAACACATTGTCAGGAATCCAATCCTGCAGTTTAGTACACTGAATTGTGCCCTGCTATCTCTATTCCAAATAGCTGTCAATATCTTAACATCCTTATCTCATGATAAAGATTTCATACATGGAAAACTATACAGTGATATCATTAGTTTTGGATAATATATAGATACAGTAGAGCAAATGTAAAACAAAGACGTACAAAATTTGATTATCCCTTAGCTCTCTACAGAGATGTGATGTATAATCTTCAACCCAAATCTAGCAGTTTTCTGAATCTGGATTTATAATCTCAAGAAATCCCTGTTGTTAAATCATCTTCTACATGATACTTCATTATGGCTGTCTTTGCATCTGAAGTTATACACACACACACACACACACACACACACACACTCATCTATATGTATATGTGAATATATTTATGTCTGAATCATTTTTTACATGTATTTATTTACATAGTTTACCTATTTCCATTAGTCACTTGTGTTTCATTCAGGAAACATTTGGTACATTTCTAGAATGTTCTGTTTTGTACGTATTACAATTACCTACATACATATACACACACACACACACACACATACATACCCACACACACAGACACACCCCTACACAGATAACTAAATTACCTTATTATAAAATTTTCATTTTGATAGATTTTCAATTGTCTTGTATCTAATCAAAATTTCATTTTAATTAATAACTAATATTGTCATTGACTTAGTAACTGTCTCTAGGTAGCAGAAAATTTATTAGAGATAGACCATAGTAGAAGCTGAATTTATTCTTGGTCTTTGGATAAATGACTGTCCGAAGGTAATAGAAAATGTACTTATTACAAAGGGAAAATATCACAGGCTAAATATTACTAGCTTGGCCTTTACTATATTTTCAGACAAATTGTATAACTTTCTCATATCTGTGATTTTATCTGAACCAAAAAAATAAAACAAAAACAAAAATCATTTTGATAATTCCCAATAGTATTATTACCACTAAATTAAGTAATTTTCATGTGCCTGCATTTCCACCTGTGGATATACTCCACTGGTTGCTGTATACACATTTGATTTGGCATCTCCTAGAAGTTCTATATATTACCTTGATGACTTCATAAAACCTGCACAAGCTGTTCCTTTCCCTCACATTTTATTTTGGTTAATGATTTCTTAAGGCTAGAAACATAACACTCCTTGCTGAATAATCCTTTGTTGTTTACAATAGAACTGATTCATTGTTAAATCTTATGACTTTTCTCAATATCACTCAAATATATTCACAAGTCTTGTGTTTACCATCATTAGAGTTTAACTATTAGACCCTAATCACCTTCTCTTCATATTTGACATTACTAGTTCATCTTATATGTCTGGGAGCAGAGGTGAGTCTATCTGCTCATTTGCTGTCCCCTCTTCTGTAGATAGAAAAAAACAACAATAAGAAACATTTCTGGCCTACAATATGGGCAGAAGAACATAAGTAAGGTTGTCTTTAACACACAGTCAACCCAGAATTTGTGTATCCTCTTGTGTCATTTGGGAAATTTTCTGAAGGCAGGAGAAATGGTGGACGGAACCTATACCACAATAGCCAGCCTCACATGGCTTAGTCTGATTTCCATTACAGGAACATCCACATGTTTATTAGTTATCATTTCCCATTAAGATAAAAATCAAAACTCCTTGTTTTAAAAGTTGACCTGCTTTTAAATATTGGCTCCAATATACATTTACATTTTCTTCCCTACTTATAATGTTGTGATCCACAAATTTCTCTTACTTCTTAATAATATATATATATATGTATATATATATATATATATATATATATATTCTCTTCAAGAGAATAGTTTATTCCTCCAACCAAAATACTCTTGTCTTTTTAATCTTATTTCTAATGAGTGTGAATTAAGTTATATATTTTGGGAACAATTATATGCTCTGCTATCTTGATTACATGTTATCTACTTTTACTTCTTTTCAGAACTGGACAGATCATGTGTGAGAAATGAAGGACTGGGTACTTTGTCTTCTCATTCCCAATTACACAGGTCACTGGTTGACTGATAGTTGACCTTTAATAAATATTTGCTAAATTAATGTTGAATGAGTATACCAACATAAACAACTCCAGAGAGGATAGCTGGAGAAAGAAATTTCAGATAAAATTAGAACACATATTTTCTGGGGTTATTCAACATTAATTCCTGCCTAAGTAACCCACCAGTTTGTGTATCTTAATTAACCATTAGCTCCTCTAGCCTATTCAGAAGTGAGCAATTACTAAATATTTTTTATAGATCACTTAGGTCTCTTTGGCTTAACTCCCAAGTTAAATCATTTAGTCAAATACAAGGAGACATTCATCCTTTGGCAATCACAGAAAATGAATGTGATTTCAAGTGTACTTCCTGATACTTTGCACTTTAATGCTTATTCAGACAACGACTTCTGTTTAAACTTTCAACCACACTTGTCAAATCCAAGCAAAGGGTCACCTCTTATACTTTTCTAACCTGTTTTGTTGTTTTGGTTTACTTGTTTTGTTTTTCAGTTGTTTCATTAGAGTTCTTGAATTCATGCAAACAGAGGAATTGCTCATCAAAAGGAACAAGAGTATGAAGACTCCAGTGTCATGTACATGTATTTACTATCCAGGAAAGCCCCAAAGTCATCAAAGGTTAGAACCAAAGCTGACAGCTATAAACGATTATCCTGCCTGGAGAGGAAAAGGTACTGAGGTCATAAAGAAAATGAGCATGGAAAATATTTTTATTTGACATGAAATAATAGAGCAGCACATGTGGTAGAGAGAAAGGAAGGGATTTTATTTGTATCTTTCAAGACTGCAGCCGGCTTGTATGAGATATTAACATCCTCAACTGCACAAGTTTCCTGAGTAGCTCTGGGAATTGGGAAGTCTGCAATTTACAACTTCTTTCCACTGTTCTTATAAGCAATTTAGCTGAGCTTGAGATAGCAAGAGACACTTTCACAACAGAAATCCTGAAGGAGGCTTTTAAGCCCATAGTAAAGACAATACAATCCTCATGAATAAAAACAAAGTATTATTAATGCTGTGTTGCTGGTGGACTCTCATTTCACAACTGATGTAACTTTCTATATTAAATCAGCTCCACTAGCACTGGGAAGAGCCAGGCTTGAGCATCATTTATCACTAGCCACTTTTGCTTACCAACCATAGAGCCAACCCTCAGTTTGACCCTTCAAAGGGCTTACCCCCTGTATGTATGTGGAGATTTTATATGTAGGCAGTCTGACCTTTTTCAGGATTCAAATTTATTTTCTTGACATGATTCATGGCTCCTGTGTCTAGGTACTTGTCCTTTAAAGTAAGACCATGACACTGAAAGGTACCTCCCACAGCTGATCATATCTCTCTGGCAATTTGCTGCACTGGCTGCTTTTCAACTTTTAAATCTCAGTTTATAACCTATTTGCTTGAATATTAAATAATCAACTGAACTGCTGATTTCTCCTTCTGCTAAATCACTGAGGGATTCATGTCATGAAAAAATGATAATAGATTGGATGGCAATTTACTGGTTGATAGACATGGGTTTGGATTTGATCTTGTTCTTATTTATTATTTGTTTTTATAAATCAGGGTATATCATGAGTCATTTATCACCCAGATGAATACCTACATTTAAACAGACACTATTATAGGTTTTCCTTCTCTTTTCTTTTGCTTTCTGTTATATGCATTCCTTGATTTTGCTTTTCAAAAATAAATCATTCTGTAGAAAGTAGATATCTGGATACCAAGAAGCAGGATTTTTGCCCATAAATAGAAAAAATACTTTCAAGAGTATTTTATGATCATGATAGTTCGCTATTTTAGGTGATGGATTCATACAAATATATGAGGTCATCTATTTTGACTGTATATGCCAATTCAGATTTTTCAAATTAATTTACATTTCCACATATGATTAGTGACCATTACATGTTTGTAAGTACCTACGTATAGGGGATAAGATACAAAGTAAACTATATAAAGGTTTAAATATAAATTTTATTTTAAACTTTGTAATAAAAGCACATTAGAAGTAAAAAATTAATCATATTTCAAAATTAAAAACACCCAAACAATATATAACTCAATGAACAGCTATACCATTTGAATAGAGTACTAAATGTTTTCTTTCTTATGCTTTCAAGACATATCTCTTGGACTACATCATAAAATGATGGCTTTGGTACAATGTGCAACCTTTAAAGTCAATAATATCAACTTAAGTTCTCCATGTCTTAGTTACTACTCTATTGATGTGATGAAATATCATGACTCAGGAAATTAGTGATATGAATTAGTTGTAGACTTCCTTATTGTTTCAGACAGTTAGTCCATGATCATCATTGGAGAAAACAGATATGTGTGTCACTAGAATAATAACAGAAAGTTTTATAACCTAAACCACAGGTACCAAGTAGAGTGAGACAAAGAGTGGACCAGACATGGGCTTTTGAAAGCTTAAAGTTGACCTCAGTAAGAATTCACCTCCAACAAGGCCATACCTACTCTAACAAATCTACATGTACAACTTCCCAATGAGTTCCACTGAGTGCAGATGAAGTACTCACACATATGAGGAGGGGGTGTTCTCGTTCAAACCACCACACCACAAGTGTTTTTTGAACACAATTGAATGATAGTTTTCGCATGGTTTTTGGATCCATACTATTTTCTGTAAAGAGCTTGTCATATAATGATGAAGACCCAAGTTCTTTTTCTAGTATCAAAATAGACAAGCCTGTGTTGTGGATTGTGCTTATAATGTTTAAGGAGAAACTGATTGCTAGAGCTTTCTGGTAAGCTCATTCTGTCTAATATGTAAGCTCTAGGTCTCACTGAGAGACCATCTCAAAACACAAGATGAATAGCTTCTGAAGAACAACATCCAAACTGGAATTCTGGTCTATACACATATTCTCAAATATATGCCATGCAACTCCATATTTCTGTATATCCATATCCCAATGAATATGTCTCAGACACATATCCATATGGCATGCAGTATATTATAAGATATATAAAATGCATCTAAGTTTTATATCAAATTCACATACTTAAAGCCTGATTTTTTAATATATATTTAACATGGCATCTTCCTAATTACCTAAAACTTAAAATTAAGACTTAAGATCGGATTTAAAGATTTTTAAGACATAGAGTTAGTGTTTAGTATAGTCTGGAGACTGTATTTTTTCTTCCTTTTGTTAGTTTAATTGCTACAAGATCACTCATATATACTAATATGAAAAACTTAAGGTCATACAAGATCTATTGTCATTTCTGCAGACAACTCTGTATCAGGAAGAAATTCTTTATCATCAACAGTAGGACAGTAACAGTTTTATCTATTTATGTCCAACATCTCATTGCCAAACATTTTAAAAGTTATTTTGGTTTCTAAGGAAAAAGAATGTTTAAACTCATTTACATATTATAATATACAAATATCAGTATACAATCCTGGCATCTCATTAATGTGTAGGATATTCATGTTATGTATGTATAAATGAAAAAGCAGATTCTGTTTCAGAGTAAATGCTAACACTAGTGGAACCAAAAGACTTACACTCAAGAATCCCTTCCTTCAGCTCTGAGACTTGTTTGATATGTAAAAATAAATGAAACCAACTTCTACATTTGTTATTATATCTTGTGGCTAGAGACAGATAGTTTAAGACATCACTGTGTTTACATAAAATGCTAAACTCCATGAAATTGTTCATCTTTTGATTTTAATTTCATGCCCTCACAGAGGTGCACTCACAGGAAAACTAGTTTATTCCACTTATCAAAGTGAGATGAATGGATGAGACTTATCAGGAACTTGATGAATGAATGAACAGATCTGTATGACATTAAAATACTTAAAACTCAGACTTTTTCTTCATGATCTACCACATTTTCTGGTGATTTTTGGTCAATTGTAAGACATATTTTAAACCATAGCATGATCACAGGAATGCTAAATAAAGTATACTTAAAAGATGTACTGCTTTGTGTTAAACAAGCATACACACAAAGAAAGAGAAATATGAAATATATAGATATTAAATAACGAGATGATAGACATGGCAAAGATAATAGATTTTTCTGGAAAATTATTAAGAGTTAAAAATTGTACTAATTACTACAATCATACATTGAAATGTCAATGTTTTCTGGGAAGGAAAAAAAAGTAGCCAGGCTGGGAAGGAAGATATATTGCCTTTAATTTCAGACAGCATGATCTTCTTGTAGAAAAAAATGAAGCAATGCAGTCATAACACAGGTAAAATTATGTATTTATAACAAACATAATAGATGAATTAGTTTAACAATCTCCTATGGGGCCAAACAAGAAAAATTTTCTATACAATCAGGACATATATCCAAGCAGAAATTGAGAAGATTATTCCATATTCCAATAGCAAAAACATGAAGTGCTTCAAAATATATTGAACTGAAGTCTAAAACAGTCACCACTATTTAAGATGTCTTCCAATAAGCTTCCTGGTATCTCTGAGAAGGGCTGTCATTGTATGTGTGATGGCCCCACTTTCATTATACAATTTTCTCCTAAACGGCAAGCCAACTAACTAAGCTAATCCAAACAGTGGAATTATGATTTCAATATACAAAATTTTGAAATATGTATTTCCATTACTTACCTGAACTCATATTTTTTCTAAAGAAAGAATCTATTCCAGTAATAACATGCTACAATACACACCACTAGATATTAGTAAATGTAAACTAAGATAAAATGACATACCTCTTTTGTCTTTAATAAAAAATGTGGGCGTTAGTAACTTCTAGAGAAACGGAGGACAAAATAAAAATTTTATATGTTTATTTGAGGGTAGGCAAATTATATGGTTACATTGTAGAAAAGCTTCACAATTTTGTATAAATTAAGGAAGTAAATTTAGTAGATGTCCTGTTAATTCATGTCTTAGTACTCCACCCCAAAGAAATTAATCTAGAAAACCTATTGTATATAAATGCATTGTGATGATCTTCATGATAGCCCTAACCTGGAAATAACCCAAATACCTATTAACTGATGCATAGGAAGGGAAGTATGGGTTGAACCTTACAGCTTAATAATCAACAATTCTAAATGTAGACCTCAAGATAAATGGCTGTCTACCATATAATAAATGTGAGAGGTCAGCCATAAGCCACTCCATACTTTAGAATCTCAGTGTTATAAAGTGCTCAGGAAGAAATGTCATATAAAAACAATGACCCAAGGAACTTTCTACAATAAGAAAACCATTACACATTTTGTTTGCAGTGATGGTAGATAATAAAAAAGTACAAATTATTTCAATTAATTGCTTACCCTCAGATCTAAAGCATTTGTTAGACTGAGATAGAATACTCACTTATATTAAACATTCCATATGACAATATGACTTTGTGATAAAAATTTCTATATTCTCTAAGTATTTATCTCTATTCAATTAGATTATTAATGTTTACATTTTCAAGGGAAGTATCACAACAGGTATTACTTGTATTAGTTCTCTTGAAGAATTTACATGAGTCTGGATTTCTGTAGCAAGAGACAAATAAAGAAAGAAATTAAAAACTTTCTACAAGTACAAGAAAATCAGAGAAGACCGTACCCAACATGTGGGACATAATAAAAACCATGTTAAGAGGAAAGATCATACTACTATATGCTTTGATAAAGAAGTTGGTGAGACCTCATATTAGTGACTCAACAGCATACTTGAAATTTCTAAAAGAAAATAAAACAAACACACCCAAAAGAAATAGACTAAAGAAAATATTCAAACTCAGGGCTGAAAATCAATAAAGTTGAAACAAAGAGAATAACAACAACAACAACATCAAAAAACCAAAACAACAAAACAAAGAGTTCTTTCTTGAGAGATCAGCAACTTAGACAAACCATGGCCGAATTAACTAAAAAAGGATAGAGATTATTAAAATTAAGAAAATATAAAATAAAAAGGAGGACATGACAATAGACACCATGGCAACCCAAAGAATTATTGTTTGTTTGGTTGTGTTTGCTTGTTTGTTTGTTTTGTTTTGTTTTGTTTTCAGACAGGGTTTCTCTTTATAGCCCTGTCTATCCTGGAACTCACTCTGTAGATCAGGCTGGCCTCAAACATAGAAATCTGCTTGCCTCTGCATCCCAAGTGATGGGATTAAAGGCATGCCCCACCACTGCCTGGTTGACTTGTAACTCTTAAGGTAATAGAAACAGTCATGAAAAGTATTCCCTCCACCCCTTGGGAAAAACATCTAGGAGCAAAAGGTTTTAGTCCAGAATTATATCAGACATTCAAAGAAGAGCTATACCAGTACTCTTCTAATTATTCCCCACTTTAGAAACAGAAATAACACTATGAAATACATTTTATGAGGCCACAGTCATCCTGATACTGAAACCACACAAAGACTCAACGAAGAAAGAGACTTTAAGCCAATTTTTCTCATAAACTGTCATCCGTTCTTCATTGGCCATTGGCCACATTTCCACAAGAGTTAGGGGAGTTGAGGTGGAGGTATGGAGTTAGACTGAGACTAGGGACAACATCCAGAAGTACCAATGGATTAACTTCCATGATCAGCTTCAGTGAAATAGCTCAAAGTTAATGTTCCAGGAATAGGCTACATAAGGAGATTAAGGGATATTATTGAAAGGGCTAATTGGTCATAATACAGTATCTAGTTATGCAGCTGGGAAGCCAGAGTGGTTGCTGAGTTATGCAGTTCTGCACAAAGACATTCTTTAGATAAGACCGGGTACCCATGTTCAATGATACTCTTCAGTCAGGAAGAGAAAGTGAAACCATGATGGAAAAGGGACTGCTCCATTTTTGGCTAAACTCAGAAAGCCATCTAGTCAATGTGACTGTGACTTTAATAGCAGAGTTCTCCTCTGCATCAATGAATGAATGCTCATTCCATTACATGCTGAAAAGAACCTTTGAAAAAATCCAATACCCCTTCATAATAAATATCTTAAAGAGTTCAGTACATACCTAAGCATGATTATAGCAATATACTGCAAGCCAATAGCCAACATCAGCTGAGTAAAGAAAAATTTAAAATAGTTCCACTAAATTCAGGGACAAGACAAAGATGTCCACTCCTTCTGTATCTATTCCACATATTACTTGTTTTAACTAGAATAAAAAGACAGCTAAAGGAGATCAAGGGAGATACAAATGAGAAAGGAAGTCAAAGTATCACTATTTGCAAATGATATGATAATTTATATAAGTGACTCCTAAAATTCTTTCAGGGGATTCCCGCAGCTGGTAAACACCTTCATCAAAATGGCAGTATACAAAATTACCTCAAAAATATCAGTAGCTTTTATATATACAAATGGTAAAGGTCCAGAGAAAGAAATTAGGAAAACAACACCCTTAACAATAGCCACCAATATTATAAAGTATCTTGGTATAACTCTAGATCCATACCTATTACCCTACACAAAACTTAAGTCTAAGTAGATCAAAGACCTCAAAACAAAACCAGATAATCTACACTTGATATAAGGAAGAGTAGTAGATAACCTTGAATGCATTGGCACAGGGGACAACATTCTGAACAAAATCACCATTAGCTCAGGCACTAAGATAAATAATAAATGGAATGTTATGAACTTGCAAAGCTTCTGTAAAGCAAAGTACACAATCAAAAGGACAAAAGAACAGCCTACAGAATGAGAAAATATCTTCATCAACCTTGTACATGACAGAGGGATGATATCCAAAATTTATAAAGAGCTCAAGAAATCATATATCTGTAAACCAAGAAAACCAATTAAAAAATGGGTACAGATATAACCACAGAATTCTATCCAGAAGAATCTCTAATGGCTGAGAAGCATGTAAAGAAATGTTCAACATTCTTAGGGTAAGATTGGTTGAAGGATGTAACATGCTAACTATAATAACACAGGAATATGCACAACCTGATGTTATAACTAGTAAACATATATTTGGAAAAATTTTGAGTTTTTTCTCTATATATTTTCTACAACAAAAAATGATAACTTTATGGAGAAATGTACATTTAGCCACTACATAGGATACATATTTTGGAAACCCTCTTGTATACAATGAGTAAATTTTATTTGTTATTTAAAATGATGAGGTTGTTTCAAAAATTAAAATGTTTGCTTCAAATACTATAACTCTGAAAGTACCATGGATGTTTCTTGAAGAGGAAATTGAAGTTTCATTAACAAGGAGTTGGGTCTTCAAATCCAAAAGGTTGTTCAGTGTGTCACAAAGAGTTCTTAGAAGACATTTATCAGGTATAAATCTTCAGTTATGCAGGATAAATAAATAAAGTATAAGCTTGCAGTACCATATGGTATCTATAGTACAAGTCCTTTATGTTTACTATATCAATTTATTCTGAGGGCTAATTCCATGCTAAATATTCTCACCATAAGATAAGCTAATAGATATATATGTAAATAAAGAAAATTGTCAGTAAGCCTCATTGGTTCTTGGTTTCTTTTCTTATAGCTAACAAACAGGAAAAGAGAGTAGTGTTTTTTAGTACAAAGACTCTACTTCCTTTAGATTTGTGAGTGATTTTAGAGGTACCTCATTTAGTCTTTTAAGCTGCCTATGAAAGAATTGCTAATTACACATGAAAGAAAACAATTTCTCTTATCAAAATGTCATGTTTTACACAGTTTAGTTGATTTCCATATACCTTGGCAAGTCAAATTTCTACCAAAACTTAATTGAGGCACCCACTAGCAGAAATTGTGTTTCTTTGGAATGTTGAGTGGTATTTTTTGACGATCTCAAAAAAAAAAAATTACATTTGAGAAGACAAAAAGAGCCTGGGCATACAATCATGAAATAAATTTAGAGAAATTAACCTTTCTGAGGTAATAGCAAAACTGACATGCTATATTGAACCTAAATTGGTACCTTTATGTCATTGATATGTGCATAAAGTTTTTCCATAATTGTTGAATTTTTTTATAGTATATGACAGGTCTCAGTTCTCAGCACCGTCTATGAAAGGCTCTGGTTGCACACACTGAATTAGATATAAATATATGCTACTTGTCTTTATGTGGATTGCTTCATTATTTTAAGCTCCTCCATTAATATATTTTAGAATACTGCCCACAAGAAATAAATACCTATAAATTGTGCCAAAGTTGCTTGTTCAAAAATGTTTACTCAAAGTTATTTTGTTCAGGCAGAGACAGGAGTAAATAATAGATAAGAAACACTTTCCTGATGAAGAATATCATGTATAATGAGTTCCTTAATTAATTATTTCAATTCAACTTTTGAAAAATTCAGAGTAAACACAGTAACAAAGTAAAAAGACAAATATGTATGTAAAACGTGTAACAAGAATTGCATTATATTTCATTTTAAGTACAATAAAAAGAAATGTTGAAAATTGATATTATATAAATTTGTAGCTAAATTTATTCATTGTACATGAAGACTTACTAAAAGTTTTCTTGCTACTAATTTTACTATGGATAAAACAGAATGAATATATTTATGACTCATTACAGTAAGAATAATAGATATATTTTCTTTTATAGTTAAATTTCTAGAGAAAAATACATATCTTTTAGAAAACATTAAATAATCAAAATACTAAAATTTTAGTTAGTATATAGGAAATTATAAATACTATAAATATTGTCTTAACAAGCACTACTTCTTTTTCTGAGACAAGATCTCATTATGTAGCTCTGGCTGGTTCAGAATTACAATGTAGAGCAGACTAGCCTTGAACTCACAGCAATCCACCTGGCCTTGCATCTGCAGTACTTAAAGATGCACAATGCCATGGCAGCTCTCAAAGAATGAATGCCTTAGCTTTCCAATTTTTTGTGGTTAAAAAATATCTCATGAGTATATGAGATATTAGATATCTAGTCAAATTTTCCTGTTATAACTTGCTAAATGATGAGTTTATGTGTTTATTCCACAAATAGTCTGTGATTTCCATGCATTAAAATCTAGGCACAGACAGAATGCATCACTTGTCAAGACACACTTTTGACATACATCCTTCTCTCTCCACCCTTCACTGTATGCTTCACCAAGAGGTCCTAAAACTCATACACATGGTGCACATTTCCACAAGACTTTTACCCAGACCCTAAAATATTCTTACTATACCTGTCAGCTGCTTGTCTTCCTAGCCTTCTTCTAATCTTGCATACATATCACTTGACTCTCGAATATATGCAGTATATGAAAGGGAGATGTTTTTCCCTTACCTTCTAGGCTTCTAAAATTTTCTCCACATAACTTTTCCATAATCTATCTCTGTCATACTTAGAAAAATACCTGGATTTAGGAACTCTAAGCTTTCAGTACTTTTAAATGTTGACACATTTAAGTCTTATGAAAACTTGATAAGTTAGGTGCTATAAATTTTCCAGTTTCCCAGATCACTTTCTTCAACCAGAATGTAAGAAAACATTTCTACTGATTTCATGGCCTTCAACGTCATGCCATTATCTTTTTCTTTTCTTAATAATTTTATTTGTTTGCATTCCAGCCATTGCCTCCCTCCCACATTTCCTCATCCCATTCTTCCAACCCTTTGCCTCTGAGAGGGTGCTTCCCCCTACTCAGGACGTCCCAATTCCTTGGGACCTCAAGTCTCCCATCTTTTCCCACTTAGAACAGTACAGGTAGTCTTCTGCTATATATGTACCAGGGGCTTGGACCAGTTCATGTATGCTGCCTGGCTAGTTTCTCAGTCTTTGGGAACTCCCAGGAGTAAGAGTTAGTTAAGACTTCTGGTCTCCCTCTTCCTCAGCTTCTTCTATCCTTCCCCTAATTCCCCTAGAGCCCCCGACTTCAGTCCAATAATTGGGTGTAAGGATCTACATCTGTCTCAGTCTGCAGTTTGGGCTTCTCAGAGGACAGCCATGCTAGGCTCCTGTCGATAAGTACATCAGAGCATCATTAATAGTGTGAGGCCTCAGTGTCGCTCTGCTCTTTCACTATGAGATGGCAGCTTTTCTTTCAATCTCTTCTCCATTTTTGGCCCTGCGTTTCTTTTTGACAGGAAGGAGTCTGAAGTTATGTCTGTGGGTTGCTTTTAAGTTAGCATTTTTCATGTTGCATTTGGCCAATCCATACATGCCTTCCACACCTCCTTATTTTTAATATGCATTAAAAGGTCAGCAACAAAACAAAAAAATTGCTCCTATGCTCTTATGCTGTATTTTATGAAGAAAGAGAAAAAGACATCACAAAAAATTGGAGAATCAAGAAAGGCCTATCAAAAGAGACCACTTACATTGCCTGTCTGCAAAATCTGAATAAAGATCACATGAAGTATGTGTTCATGACTGTGTCTTCCCTAGGAAGAAAAAATGTGACCAAAGATGCAAACACCAAACCATAGTAATTACATGATACAGGAGAGAGCCTACTGTATAATTCTAATACACTTAGAATCACAAGTTCCTGTTTGGAGAGCTGAGCTTAGATGTGTATTTAAGCAAAATTAATCTCATGTATAGCATAGCTCCTAGTATCACCATGATTAATGAATCAGTTTTGAAAATGTTAACTTAGAGTCATCAGTCTCTTGTTTAAAGATCTGAGCTGGGAAAACACAGATGCTAAGCTCTGAGAAAAATGGTGATCTGCCAGGATCCATAGAGTTGATGGGAAAAAATATCATTACACTTTTATGTAGCTGTTCTCACTCTGTTTACAAAGATCTATTCATTCTTTTCCATATCATTTCCATTTAGTAGCAGAGTACCACCTATGTACTCCTGCTGTATAGACTTATTAGACATATAGACTCATAGAGATGTTCTTAATATTCCTATGGTGCCTGTTTGAATACCCTCTGAGGATAGTGAAAATTATGATAGCCTATGTTTTCATTGGCAAGAATGTGAACAAATAAAAACAAAAGGAAGAAAAGAAAGAAAAACTCAGTTCTTTCCATTTTCTCTGTACTCCTGTAGTGCAAGGTTATGAATACATAATGACACCTCACTAGAATAAGGAAATAGCAATACAGTATGAACTAGAATAGAAATGGATGCTAACATGATGTGAGATGAATTGTATTTTTATGTTTCTATAAAGCTCTATATGCATTTATGAAATGCCATAAACAGTGTCAATATGAACTTGATAGATTCAACAACCGCTCTTCCCTTGGAGGCTGAGGTTGACCAGGTATTCATGTCAGAGGAAAATGATAGCAATGCAAAACACTTTGTCAGGACTGCACTGAACTATAAATGCAAGTGTTGAAGAGAGAGTTAGCTAAGTCTTTCCTAAAAAAAAAAAAAAAGTGAAATATAAAATGTATTAAACTGTATGAGGGCCTTGAATGGACCAAAACGAATCTTGGTGGCTGAAAGCTGATTCAAAATAAATGGAGATAATTAACAGATTGGAGATCTGCAAGCAACAGTAATTGGATTATCAATGAATAATTTGTTTCCATGGAAGTTTTTGTATCTGCACATCTGTAATATTTCATTCTCGTCATTTGTTTTCTAAAAGAATCTCCTCAAAACTCAGTTAATCCTCCATATTATCTTTGCAATTAAGTTATTTTGAAAAGATGGGCAGTGAATTTTTATCCAGAAACAACATCCAAACCCTCATTTTGTTTACAAATGACACTTTATTTCTGCTGCCTTTGTAATGGCTCCTTGAGGAGAATATTGCTTTCTAGATCTCCAGGGAGCATAAGCCCAAGTTTAATAATTTTGATATCTTCAAATATTGACCACCTATCTAGGTGTTGCTATGAGTCACACCAATTAAACATTTCACATTTCCAGCAGTCTTTCATCAGATTCCAACTTTGTATCAGCTTTTAAATCAGAAACAGGAGACTTATTCCATGGGCATTTTTTGTTTGTTTGTTTGTTTGTTTGTTTTGTTCTGTAGTACATATTAAACATTGTACACTTGTTACTGTTTCCACTGTCAACAAAATGAATATAGAAATATAAAAATGTAGTCAAATTAAATTATAGAAATCACCTGGAATTCAATCAGCTATCATTAAGAATAAGCTGGTATTATGTTCCTACATGATTAGTATAGAATAAAAGGTTTATTAATGAAGTTCCAGAGCTAATAAGGGCAAAGCAAAAATATTTACATCTGAGAATAGTTGGAGATGATGGTATAGACCAGTCATCACAAAAGTATAGGTGCTGATCCAGAAGGAGTACAAGCTTTAGAATAGCCTTGGATGTATAAGAAGACTGTTTCTTGATTTGTTTTGGGTATCTTATACTTTAAATCGATCATAAAATCATATAGGACATAAACTAAAAGTGACACTATGGCAAGAAATAGAAACAATAGGAGTAGGAAGGAAAGAAAAGAGGTTGAATTTGACCAAGCGTGTGATATCGTTGTATGGAAAAAATATTTTTTATTGGATATTTTCTTTGTTTACATTTCAAATGTTTTCCCTTTTCTGAACCCCCCTATACCATCCTTCCTCTCCCTGCCTCTATGAGGATGCTCCCTGACCCACTCACTCCTGTTCTCCCACCTTGGCATTCCCTTACAGTGGGGCATCAAACACCCTCAGGTCCAAGGCATCTCCTCCCACTGATGTCCATCCTCTGCCACATATGTTGCCAGCGTCATGGGTCACTCCATGTAAATTCTTTGGTTGGTGGTCCAGTCCCCAGGAGCTCTAGGGTGGGGCTGGCCTGTTGACACTTGTTTCCTGCCTGGGGCTACAAACCCCCCTCAGCTCCTTCAGTTCCTTCTCCAAATCCTCCATTGAGGACCAGGACCTCTGTCCAATGGTTGGCTGCAAGCTTTTGCCTCTGTATTTGTCAGGCTATGGCAGAGCCTCTCAGGAGACAGCCATTTTATAAAACTCATAGTTATGTACAAGGAATAGATGTCAATTAAAGATAAACCAACAAACAACACATGAGAAGTCTGAAAGGTCTCTCTCTCTCTCTTTCTCTCTCTCACACACATGCACACATACACACAAGCACATACTACAGAGAGAAAGAGAGAGAGACAGAGACAGAGGGACAGAGACAGAGAGAGACAGAGACAGAGATAGAGACAGAGTCAGACAGAAAGACAGAGGCAGGACAGACAGACACGGAGACACAGAGACAGAGAGAAAGATAAACATGCACAAAGAGAATTTGTCATATCACTGAAGTCCATAGCATTTGGTATGTGGATTATTGATTTATAATATTTTTGGAATTTAACTAATAACATGTCCAAGAGGAGTCCCTACTATGCATCAAGTTAATATAATAACAAATTATAGTGTGGAAATTATAGGACTTCATCTGGCTTATAACTAATCCCTAAAGATATTTGTAATATATATTCTTTGCTCAGTGTGTAAAAATATCTAAGACATGGAAGAAATAAAAATACATAATTTGAAGATACTTGGAAGAATTTTGTGTTAGGCTATTTAAAAAAAAAATCAGACTTTTTAATGGGCAATTCTTTGAATGGTCACACAATATGTATATTGAGATCAGATTTAAGGATAATTATCCAAACAAAATAATTTAGATTATGATCAGTGACTCTAGCATTTCCTTCAGGCTGAGAATTATTTTGTTGTTGTAAATTATGGCAGATATCATTTAAGAATCAGAGTACTATATCTGTGAATTCTGGATGTTTGGTTTATTTGGGGTAGTGTGTGTGTGTGTGTGTGTGTGTGTGTGTGTGTGTATGTGTGTGTGTGTATGCATGCACATGAATGTGTTTGTGTATTTAGATTTACATGGACTTGTATAGAGGCAGAGTATAAAATATATGTCATACTCAAATCCATTTGACAATTTATTTGACTAACTTGCTGCTACATCTCACGGATCTCTATCTCTGAATCCTTGACCAAGAGAATGCAAGTGATATGTAACTACTGCACCTAGATTTTTGTTTCATCCCACCAATTTGGCAGGCCGAATCAGTTCTTCTTTCCTACAGAGCAAACACTTGAACAATTGGGACATCTCTCCAGCTCCAATGACATTTTTCATTTTTTTAATTTTCTCTTTCTTTTTGTTTTCTGCTCTCTCTCTCTCTCTCTCTCTCTTTCTTTCTCTCTCTCTCTCTCTCTCCTTCTTAACTTTTGAAAGAATCTTATTACTGATAAATAGGTGACAAAAACTGAATAGGCAGTTTTAAGGATCAGCACTTTGAAACCAAGCAGTTTTGATTATTGCCCATACCCAGAAGGACCCTTGGAAGGGATCTTTGGTTCTTTTCTGGCTGGAGTGAAGATATTCCAGAAGTATATGGTGCTCTGAATCCTTATTTTGTTTAAGAAACACCACATGGAAGGGACACATGTGATGTGGGTAGGATAAGAGAACTCACCAGCATTATGAGGCTCCCAGGGCCTCAATCTAGGAAAGCCTTCTAATTCCTAAATGGGATATACTTATAACCTACTGTTAGGATCCACTCTTGCTTTATAAGATCCTGTAATTCCTTTGTTTCTTTCTTTCTCCCTCCCCCTCCCTTCCTTCCTTCCTTCCTTTCTTCCTCCCATCCTTCCTTCTCTTCCTTTCTTTTTGCTTTCTCTCTCTGTCTCTGTCTCTCTCTCTCTCTCTGTCTCTGTCTCTGTCTCTCTCTCCTCTCTCAACCCCATGTGTATGTATATGTGTTGTCAACCCCCCCATGAGTGTATGTGTTGTATGTGTGTGTGTGTGTGTGTGTGTGTGCTGTGTGTGTGTGTGTGTCTTTCTATTCTAATCTATAGTCCTATACTAAATTCTTTTCAAGAAAAACACTCAGCCCTTTTCTGGAATCTTCATTTTCTGAGTTTCCAGAAACCACTGACTCTTGGTTGTGTTGGTTTCACTGATTTTCCAGGGCAATCACCTTTCATGAACCCCAGCTATTATTGCTCACCTGATGCGGGAAATCCCTATTATTTTTACCTCTACACTTTACTCCTGTCAGTACCAATATTTAGAATACCTTCTGTAATCTAGAGAGACAATTTATTTGTTACATTTTATTTTTCATAAATATAATAATAATTGTGCATATTTCAAGAGTATAATTTGATATTTAATATGTAGACACCATGTCCATATTCGTGCACTTAGCACTTCATTTATTTTAACTATTTTTTAATGGTTAAATATTAAAAAGATTATCTAAAAACAAGAATTTTTTGTTGTTCCAGATTCCCACTCATGCATGGAGCCTTCATTATGAAGAAATGAGATACATTAGGCTAGAGAAGGGTAAATCTATACTATGTATTTAGGAATAAAATAATTACATTAGAATGAAGACATTTAAATGTTACTAAATGTCCTATAACTTCCATTTGGATTTTCAGGTCAAAGCCTTCTCCCACATAAAGTCTCACAATTGCTTTTCATTTCAGATCCAGGGTTTCTAATACTTTCTTCTGGATTCAGCTGGCATCAGGTTTGTATCTGGTTTACATACATATATGCAGGCACTCAAGTGTATACATGAAATAAAATAAATCTTAAATAATTTGTTAATATTTTGTTTTTCCTTTTTTATTTTATAAAATAATTTATTTTTTACACTCCATATTCTATTCCCCACCACCCCCATCAACCCTCCTACTGCTTCACATCAAGCACCTCCTCCCCAAACCCCTGTCTCTACGGTGATGCTCAACCCCCCTATCCCACCTGACCTCTAAACACCCTGGGGCCTCGAGTCTCTTGAGGGGATCCCACTTTGGGCCTATGGCTGGACCTTCTTTTCTTAGGTTCCTCGCCATTTCCATCCCTATAATTCTTTTGTACTGGAACAATTATGCCTCAGAGATATGACTGTGGGGTGTCAACCCCATCCCTCACTTGATGCCCTGTCTTCCTGCTGGAAGTGCTCTCTATAATTTCCCTCTCCCTACTATCTGAAATTTCATCTAAGGTCCTTCCCTTTAATTCCTGAGAGTCTCTCATCTCCTAGGTTTCTGGTGCATTCTAGAGGTCCCCTTCAACCTCCTATTTCCTGAGGTTGCCAGTTTCCATATGTTCTGCTGGCCCCCGGGGCTTCAGTCATTTTCCCTCACACAATACCTGATCAGGTTCCCCTCTTCCGCCCCCCCCCCAACTTTGCCACTCCTGTCCACTTTCCCTCCCAGGTAACTCCATTTCTCCCCACTTGTGATTGCTTTCTTCTCTCTCTCAATGCACTGAGGCATCCTCACTAGGGCACTTCAGATTGTTGACCTTTTTGAGTTCTATGGCCTATACCTTGGGTATTCTGTAATTTTTTTCCTAATATCAACTTATTAGTGAGTACATACCCTGCATGAACGTCCTTCGGGGTCTGAGTTACCTCACTCAGGATGATATTTTCTAGTTCCATCCATTTTCCTGCAAAACTCAGGATGACCTCATTCTAATAGCTGAGTAGTACTGCATTGTGTAAATGAACCAGTTTCTGTATCCATTCCTCTGTTGAGGGACATCTGGGTTGTTTCCAGTTTATGGCTATTATAAATAAGGCTGCTATGAACATAGTGGAGCATGTGTCCTTATTACATGTTGGAGCATCTTCTGGGTATATGCCCAGGAGTGGTATAGCTGGGTCCTATGGTAGTACTATGTCCAATTTCCTGAGGAACTGCCAAACAGATTTCCAGAGTGGTTGTACCAGCTTGCAATCCCACCAACAATGAAGGAGTATTCCTCTTTCTCCACAACCTCACTAGCATCTGATGTCACCTGAGTTTTTGATCTTAGCCATTCTGACTGGTATGAGGGGGAATCTCAGGGTTGTTTTGATTTGCATTTCACTGCTGACTAAGGACGTTGAACATTTCTTTAGGTGCTTCTCAGCCACTCTGTATTACTCAGTTGAGAATTCTTTGTTTAGCTCTAGTGGTGGCTGACAGTAGCCTGACATAGCTGTCTCCTGAGAGGCTCTGACAGTGTCTGACTAATACAGAAATAGAGGCTCACAGCCATCCATTGAGCTGAGCACAAGTTCCTCAATAAAAAGGCTAGAGAAAGGACCCAAGGAGCTAAAGGGTTTTCAGCCCCTTAGGACGAGCAATAATATGAACTAACTAGTACCGTCAGAGCTCCCAGGGATTAAACCACCAACCAAAGAGTACACATGGTGGGACTCATGGCTCCAGCTGCATATGTAGTAGAGGTTCCCTAGTTGGTCATCAAGGTCATCAATGGGAAGAGAGGCCCTTGGCACTGTGTAGGTTCTATGCCCCAGTGTAGGGGAATACCAGGGCCAGAATTCTGGAGTGGGTAGGTTGGTGAGCAGGGGAAGGGTGGGAGGGAACAGATACTTTTCCTGGAGGGGAAACCAGGAAAGGAGATATCATTTAAAATGTAAATTTAAAAAATATCTAATAAAATATTGCTTTGGCTATTCTGTTTTTTTGTTTGTTTGTTTTTTTATTGTTTTGTTTTGTTTTGTTTTTTGCATTTCTAGATTTATTTGAGAATTGCTCTTTCTGTGTTTTTTAAGAATTTTGTTGGGATTTTGATGTGGATTGCATTGAATCTATAGATTGCCTTTGGTAGGATGGCCATTTTTACAATGTTAATTCTCTGAATGCATGAGCATGGGAGATCTCTCCATTTTCTGAGATCTTTGATTTCTTTCTTGAAGGACTTGAAGTTATTGTTAAACAGGTCTTTTTCACACGTTTGGTTAGAGTTATCCCAAGATATTTTATATTATTTGTGGTTATTGTGAAGGAATATGTTTCTCCAATTTCTTTCTCAGTCTGTTATATCTGGCCATTTTGCTGAAGTTGTTTATCAGCTAGAGAAGTTCTCTGGTAGAATTTTTGGAGTTGCTTGTGTGTACTATTATATCATCTGCAAATACTGATACCTTTATTTCTTCTTTATCAGTTTGTATTCCCTTGATCTCTTTTTGTTGTCCTATTGTTCTAGCTAACACATCAAGTACTATATTTAATAGATATGGGGACAGTGGGCATCCTTGTCTTGTCCCTGACTTCAGTTGGATTGCTTTAACTATGTCTCCATTTAACTTGATATTGGCTGTTGATTTGCAATAAATTGCTTTTATTATGTTTAGCTATGGGTCTTGAATTCCTGATCTCTCCAATACTTTTAACATGAAGTGGTATTGTATTTTGTCAAATGCCTTTTCTGCATCTAAGGAGATAATCATGTGACATTTTTCTTTGAGTTTGTTTATATAATATATTATGTTAATTGACTTCTGTATATTAAACCAATCTTGCATCCTTGGGATGAAGCCTACTTGATTGTAGCGAATGATAGTCTTAATGTGTTCTTGAATTTGGTTGGCAAGAATTTTATTGAGTATTTTTGCATCAGTATTCATAAGCGAGATTGATCTGAAGTTCTCTTTTTTGGTTGGGTCCTTGTGTGGTTTAGGTATCCGAGTAATTGTGGCTTCATAGAATATCTTAGGTAGAGTTCCTTCTGTTTCTATTTTATGGAATAGTTTGAGGAATATTGGTATCAGGTCTTCTTTGAAGGTCTTGCAGAATTCTGCACTAAATATATTTGGCCCTGGGCATTT
>NW_022196897.1:83564754-83573619 GCF_008632895.1 Mastomys coucha
GACCAGGCTGGCCTTGAACTCAGAAATCCACCTGTCTCTGCCTCCCAAGTGCTAGGATTAAAGGTGTGCGCCACCACTGCCCGGCTCCCTGGGCATTTTTTAATTGAGATGTTTTTAATGACTTCTTCTATTTCCTTGTGTGATATGCGCCTGTTTAGATAGTTTACCTGCTCTTGATTTAACTTTGCTATATGCCATTTGTCTAGAAAACCATCGATTTCATCTATATTTTCCAGTTGTTTTATTTTTGAGTATAATCTTTTATAGTTGGATCTGATTATATTTTTTAATTTCTTTTATTTCTGTTGTTATATCTCCCTGTTCATTTCTGATATTTTTAATTTGGATACTGCCTCTGGGCCCTTTAGTTAGTTTGCCTAACTAAAGGGGTTTATCTATTTTGTTAATTCTCTCAAAGAACTACCTTCTGGTTTTGTTGATTCTTTGTATTGTTTTCTTTGTTTCTATTTGGTTGATTTCAGTACTGAGTTTGACTATTTCCTGCCTTCTACTCCTCTTGGTGAGCTTGCTTCTTTTGTTCTAGAGCTCTCAAGTGTGCTGTTAAGTTGTTCGTGTAAGATCCCTCCCTCCCGTTTCTTTACCAGGGCAATTAGTGCTACAAACTTTCCTCTTAGGACTGCTTTCATTGTGTCCCATAACTTTGGGTATGATGTGTCAAGTTTTCATCAAATTCCAGGAAGTCTTTAATTTCATTCTGTATTTCTTCCCTGACCAAGTTATCATTGAGTAGAGAATTGTTCAGTTTCCATGTGTATGTAGGTTTTTTGTAGTTTTTGCTGTTATTGAACTCCAGCCTTAGGCCATGGTGATCTGATAGGATGCATGGTATTATTTCAATCTTCCTGTATCAGTTGAAAGTTGTTTTGTGAACAATTATATGTTGGTTTTGGAGAATGTACCATGAGGTGCTGAGAAGAAGGTGTATTCTTTTGTTTTAGGGTTAAATGTTCTCTAGATATCTGATAAGTCTATTTGGTTCATAATCCCTCTTAGTTTCACAATGTCTCTGTTTAGTTTCTGTTTCAAAGACCTGCCCATTGGTGAGATGGGATGTTGAAATCTCCCACTATTATTGTGTAGTGTTCAAAGGGGTTCAATGTGGGTTTTTTTTGTTTGTTTGTTTGTTTTTTGAGTTTTAGTAAAGTTTCTCCTATGAATTTGGGTGCTCCTACATTTGGGGCATAGATGTTCAGAACTGACACATTCTCTTGGTGGATTCTCCCCTTGATGAATATAAAATGTCCTTCTTCATCATGCTTGATAACTTTTGCTTGGAAGTCTATTCTGTTGAATATTAGCGTGGCAACTCCTGCTTGTTTCCTGGGACCATTTGCTTGGAAGACCTTTTTCCATCCTTTTGCTCTGAGATAGTGATTCTCTTTGTTATTGAGGTGTTTTTCTCATATGCAGCAAAATGTTGAATCTTGTTTGTGTATCCAGTCTGTTAGCTTATGTCTTTTTTATAGGTGAGTTGAGTCTATTAATGTTGAGAGATATTAAAGAGAGATGACTGTTGGTTCCTGATATGTTTGTTTTTGTAGGTGGCTTTATGTGCATGTGGCTCTCTGTTTTTGACTTTGTTCTGAGATTCTTAATATCTTGTTCTGGAGCGGATATCTTCCTTGTGCTGGTGTTTTCCTTCCAGGATCCTTTGAAGGGCTGGGTTAGTAGATATATATTGTTCAAATTTGGTTTTGTCCTGGAATATTTTAGTTTCTCCATCTATGTTGATTGAGAGTTTTGGTGGTTATAGTAGCCTGGGCTGGCAGTTGTCTTCTCTTAGAGTCTGCATGATCTCTGACAAGGCTTTTCTGGCTTTCATAGTCTATATTGAGAAGTCCAGTGTAATTTTGAAAGGTCTACCTTTATATGTTACTTGGCCCTTTTCCCTTGCAGCTTTTGATATCCTTTCTCTGCTCTGTGTTTTTAGTGTTTTGATAATTATGTGACAAGAAGATTTTCTTTTCTGATTCCATTTATTTGGTGGCTTCTATAGGCTTCTTGTACCTTTATGTCCATCTCTTTCTTTAAGTTGGGGAAGTTGTCTTCTATGATTTGGTTGAAGATATTTTCATGTCTTTTGAGCTAGGAATCTTCATTCTCTTCTATTCTGCTTATTCTTAGATTTGGTCTTTTCATTGTGTCCTGAATTTCCTGGATGCTTTGGGTTAGAAGTTTTTTATGTTTTCTTTGACAATTGTGTCAATCTCCTCAACCATATCTTCAATACCTGAGATTCTCTCTTTTATCTCTTGTATTCTGTTGGTAATACTTAAATCTTTATTTCCTGATCTATTTCCTAGGGTTTCCATTTCTAGGCTTGCCTCCATTTGTATTTTCTTTATTGTTTCTACGTCCACATTTAGTTCTTGTACAGCTTTATTCAACTCCTTCAACTGTTTTCCTGTGTTTTCCTCTATTTCTTTCAGTAAGTTATTGATATCCTCCTTAAAGGACTCCATTATCTTCATGAGATAGGATTTTAGGACAGATTTTCAGGTATGTTAGTGTATTCAAGGCTTGCTGTGGTAGGAGAACTAGGCTCTGATGATAATCACATATTTTGGCTTCTGTTGCTTATGGTCTTGTGTTTGCCTTTTGCCATCTGGATATCCCTGGTGTTTGTTGGTCTGGGTGACTGTATGGGGTCTGCCTCTTTTGTCCCTTGGTTACTTTAGGTTTCCTAGTAGGCCTGAGGCTCAGGCTGTATCTGACCACCTCTGGGGCCTTCCAATTGGGGGTTCTTCACAGGGGAAGAGAAGCTGCTGATCTGTTGCCCTGACTGCAGTAGATCTCTTGCAAGGCCTTCAGACAACTGCTCTAAGTGCACTGTGACCTCAACTGCTCTGAGTGCTGTGGGTCTTGAACTGCTCTGAGTACAGATGGTCCTCTAGGATGGATCAGGATATGGAGTCTTTACAGGAGTAAACCAACTCGGGGTCTGCCCCACAGCAGGAACTGGGTGGTAGGGGTGGAAGGGATGGATGGGGAGTGGTAATCAGGAGGGCAAGGGTTTGGTGGGTGATGGGGGCAGAGTCCACTAGGCTCCCAGGAGCAGCTCCAGTACTAGGGGTGGGGTGTTCTTACCAACTGCTCTGAGTACATGGAATTCTCTATGATGGATTGGGATATGGAGTCTTCATAGAAGCAGACCAAGACTCATCTGGTTTTATTCTTAATTTTCACCTCGTTTTCTAAACTTTAGTGAAATAAATTTGAGATTGCAGTTGTAAAGGTGTTTTATTCCAGAAATTTAAATGATGGATTAACCCAAGTGTGACATTTTCTTACATGCTGAGAGAATCTTTTAGATAGAGTCAGTACTACCTGCCGAGGAAGTGAAGTACATTAGAAAGAGACAGAACAATCTCTCTTAAGGAGCAGTCAAAGTAGTAAGCTCTGCTTCTACCTTTTTCTTCTAAGCAATAGCTACCTCTGTTTTAAAGACACTAAAGACAATTAAGTACATGTGATTGTAAGTAAGGTCATAAAGTAGTCATCACAGGGTGTCTAAGCCAGAATCTAGAATCTTTCTTCCTTCCCATTGAGTAAGGGTACATGAAAGTAAATCACAAAGTTAGATTTACTAACTTGGAAGATCTTCAGGCAAAACAAACAAAACAAACACAAACAAAGACATGAACAAATCATTTTTATGTTGCCTTTCTATTTGAATTAATCACGACAATGCTATTTATAGATTTTTGAAATGTATATTATGTGTGTCGTTATTATGGAATAATACTTGATTATTTTACTCATGTATACAAATTAGTTTTACTCATATTTCCCACATAATACATTATTTTACATTTCATTTTTGCTATGTGGTATAAGTAGAATAAGAACCTTCCTTTATCATTTACAGAAATTAATGCCCAGAGCTAAATTTATTTACTTTCACAGAAAGAATAATTTTAATGTCAATTATAAGTGTTTTACCCTTAGGATCTGTTTTAATGACCCTATCTTTAGGTAATTCATGACTTTTAAATGCAAACTAAAATAAGCTGCCTCCCCTCCACAACATTGTATAAATCCAATCATCTAAGAGAGGCCAATGGAAAAATCCAGATTAAGAATGGTTGCACAGAGATTAGGTCTAAATTACTTCCATGGAGAGTATATATTTTCTCAAATAGTTTTTTTTTACTGGCATTTAAGAGGGAATAAAATTGCTTTCTCGATGTTACTAATTGTTTCAGTGGAAAAAAACAAAAAGCAAGAAAACAAAAGTACTAATACTTACCTGCTTCCATGATTGCAAGTCTTGTTAAATATAATCTATGCCTTTTTGTCTCAATAAAACACATATTTTAACTATATTTTAGTTATTTCTTTACTCACATTTATTGCTTTCATGAATTTTTTTTCTCTAAGTCTTGTTATGCTTATGTCTGAGCATAAAATAGAGAGCTCTTTTAACAAATTCATTTTATTGCCATTAACATTTTTTCCATGAGATTCCTAAGAATAAATACAGATTTGAGAAACAGGTAGCAGATTCTTCAACTGGAAGGCAGATCTTTGGGTCTCATTTGGATCTTCCAGAGAATTTTGCACTTAGAAAATTGTCAATGATACAGCTGCTTTTTCAAGGAAGCTTTCATGAAATGCAACTGTGAGCACAGAGAGAAATCTGAGGATATGGATATTATCAGCTGCTGTAGCAGTGCAAGAACATTAAAGATCTTGACAGAGAATAGCCCCTGACTAATTACAACCAGAAACAGAGGGTTAATTCAAGGTTCTTTGTCCATTTGTTGCCAGATTAACTAAAACTGAAAGGGGCTTACAAGCAAAAACAAAACTTGCAATATTGGACAAGGCTGATTGATGCATTCTGAAACACAATCAAAATGCATGGAAAAATTAGCGGACATCAGAAGAGAGGGAGGCTCTCCTTATTCTGGAGTCCGTAAAATAAGATTAAAGAATTCCAGCACCATACCAAGTTCCAAAGATCCCAAATACATCAAATAACAAGGAGGGCCCAAGGAAGGAGGGTTAAATAACTCTCAGAAGGGGATCTAACATAGATATTGGAGGTGGATGGAGAGGGGGATAGGGCAGAGAGCAGGTCTGTGCGGATCAATTGTAGGGAGAACATAGGGGAAAGACATGAAATTAGTTGTGGGAGATGGTGGTAATCTCTGGGACATGGGATGGGGGCACAGGGAGGCCCAGGGTGTCTATGGGGACAACTCTAGCTGATATTCCTAGCAGTGGGGCAAATGAATGCTGAAGTGGCCACCTTCTGTAGCCAGGCACAAAACCTTCCACTCAAAATGTGTCCTATCTACAATATGTGATGGGACAAAGACTGAGAGAATGGCCAACTATTGACTGGCCAGAATTGAGGCCCATCCCATAGGCAAAAAGCAATCCTCAACACTATCAATGATACAGATAATAATAGACAGACAGAGTCTATCATAACTGTCCTTTGAAAGGTACACTTGGCAGCCAATGAGAACAGATGCAGATACCCACAACCAAACTTAGATGGAGCTCAGGAGAGTCTTATGTGAGGGTTTGGGGAAGGACTGAGGGACTCAAAAGGACAGGGGCTCCATAGAATGATCAACAGAGTCTTCTAGCCTGGACACTTGGGAGCTCCCAGAGACTGAACCACTAAACAAAGAGCAAACAGAGGTTGGAATTATTGCCCCACCCCCCGCAATCCCCTGCCACTTGTGTAGCAGATATGTATCTTGCTCTTCAGTGGATCCCCCATCAATTGGAGCAGGGACCGTCTCTGAATCTGTTACCTGCATATAAGTCCTGTTCCCTTAGCTAGGCTCCCTTGTCTGGCCTCAGTGGGAGAGAACTTGTCTAGTCCTTCAATGACTTGATGTGTGGTGGGTATGGTGTGATGGGGGTTCTGGAGGTGGCAGAGTAGGGGTTAGAAGGGGGTTAGAGTGATGATAGCCACAGGGTTCCCTTTCTCAGAAAAGGAGAAGTCAGAATGGGAGAAAAATCTTTGTGGAGTGATCCTGGGAAAAGAAGGGAGACTGATGGTGGATTTTATAGTAAATAAAGAAATAAATTAAAATAATAAAAATTCAATTGAATGAAATTTAACTGCTTCCACATTGAAACATGCCATTTAGAGTAACCTGAACATAAGCTTGCCTGGCACGGTGATTCAGATCCTTTCTGCACATCTTACTTCCCTTGATCTGAGAACCTCATTTTGTCTCTACACTCTCTTTTTTTAGTACTGGTCATAGTTATGTCACTGCGATCCATTCTGTGGTTTGATTTTCCTCATTTTATAGGAAATAAACTCTTTCTTCCCTGGATCTTACATCTTGCACTGACATTTATTTACTTGTTTGGTTATGTATTTATTTATGTATTTGTTTATTTAGTTATTTATATTGGGCATCATTTCATTTCTTAACTACCATATATGAAGCACACTAGCATCTTCACATAACTTTCATCTTATTAGAATTAAGTTTTCCTGTGTTTCCTTAAACACAAAGTCACTTATAAAATATTTTTATTACTATGTCTGTGCTGGAAAGAAGATGATCATTACTCTATTAAAGAATAAGTTGATTTTATCTAAGTAATAGAAATTACAACTTTTGTTAAAGCTTAATGGTTTTAGATGATAACAAAATAAGTAAAGAGCTTGCCTTGCAAAACAAGAGAGATTTTTCTAGGTTCCCAAAAAGTTGAGTATGCTATTATGAACTTTTAACCTCAGTGCTGAGGAGAAAGGGCAGAAGCAGCAGCCGAGACAGGTGAATGACCCTTTCTAAACAAGCAAGCAAGCAAGCAAGCAAGCAAGCAAGCAAGCAAACAAGCAAGCGAAGGCATGGGGCACCTCTCTGAAGAATAAGAGTCAAAGTTATCCTATGTCCCTGCATGTGTAGCAACACATGCACACACACACACACACACATATACATGCACACACACACACACACAGTAACACAAATACACAGTTTTATAAGATATCTTGGGATTGTGGGTATATTTGAGGCTTAGTTAACTAAAATATAGTAAGCTATCTGCAGATTCATTCCTGAAGAAATTGTCTTGGTGGGTAAAGAGGTCCTTTATGAGCTAAAAAAATAAGCATGTTATAGAGAAGAAGTAGATCTCAGATATCTGAAAGCATATAACCAATTATAAATTGTTTAGATTTCAGTAAGGCAATGAGATGATTCAAGTTGTCCTTCTTGGGAGAGCAGTCCGTGTCCATAACGACTGAGCAACCACTTCAGGCCCCAAGTTGTCCTTCTTTATGTATACTACAAAGGTAGTTGTTTTCAAATACATGATTTTATATTGTAGCCATAATGGCTTAAATACAGGGCATCGAGTTATTAAATATAGTGTTCTGAATTATTTTTTCTAGAGACATGGAATTTACATTATTTAAATAATCTCTGTGACTCAGCTCAGGCTCTTCCCTCTCACAGATAATATACATTCTATGATTGCACATCTAATAAATCAGTTGAATTTCTATCTGTCTTTCATTGTGTTCAGATGTTTAGGATTTAGATGATATTTGCAGACTAGTAGAAATTAAGTATAAAATATGTTATGGATGCATAAACATACAAAGGATGTTAAAGAAAATTGGTCATTTCAACTTATAAACCTACTGATTAATGCACTGATGAAGCCTATAAGAATGAGTGCAGACATTTATACATTCATAGTAAATTAATAATATTGCTCCCATGCTTCAGTTAAAGAATGATGATGACATCAAGGGGAGTCATCTATTTCTCTCTTTATGATATCATTTACTATTTTCCTAAAAAACTACAGGGTGGTAGAGTCACACAGTCATATAGGTAATACACATTTATTGTCTCTCCCAACCCCCTGTGTGTGTTTGCATGTGTGCATGCAGGTACCTGGGGATAACATTGACTTGTGTTCTTCAGGAGAGGAGAGGTATTACCTGCCATGGTTTGTTCATTTCTTTGTTTATAAAGGACCACTTTTGTCTCAATTGTGTTCAGTGTGTATGTGTACATGGCTCTTGAGTAGAGTATTCATCTGTTTTGTCTGTTCACTAGACATAAAAAGGAGCCATATATCAGCTGTTTTACATACACATTCTGAGTGCTACTGCTGAGGGGAGAAACACTTTTCTCAAGTTAAAGAAGAAAAATTGTTATTACTTATATAATAAGAATCTCAATCTGATTAAGAGGTTGATAGGATCATTTAGATTTCTCATTCTTTCCCTTTTTAATATGTGGACAAAACTAATACCTTAATAGTCAAGGTCATCAAGTTTCTGTTTTTACTGTTCATTTATGTGTTTTGCTTTCAAATCTAACTCATGAGAAAGCTGTATCAATTTACTGCTTTCTGATATACAGATGGATATGAATATTGATAGATCTATTTATGAAGAAGGGAATTTTTCTCAATAAATCACCTACAGGAGGATATACCCTACCATCTCTTTTCCAACACACTCTGACAATCATTTGTCATTTGTAGTGTCTTAATAACACACACATTTAACTCATGTTTACTAAATGATTTGGTTTTAGTAAAAGATAAAATTCACAAAGCTCACAAAAAAATAAATTATGGTGATAAAGGTGTTATAGATAAGGTGTTACAATTTGGGGTACTGGTTAGTAGTGACTGTTCTTGTAGAGGACTTGAATTTAGTTTCTAGAGTCCATGACAAGAAACTCTCAGTTGCCTATAGCTCCAGCTTCAGGTGTTTTGTACATCCAGTCTCTGAGGGTACCTGTATACATGTGTATAAGTCTACCACCTGATATGTAGCCCGCGCAGTCGTCTCACCAGCAAGAAGACACGCAGACACTAGGTTCCTTCTGCAGCAACGTT
>NW_022196897.1:83576160-83579887 GCF_008632895.1 Mastomys coucha
TTCATAATATCCTTAGCTTGTTGAGAATACTCATTGGTCAATGTAAGTCCCAAGTCTTGCAAAACATCGCTCCCCATAGGTTAACAGGAAGAGGAAGCACATAAGGTACAAAGTTTCCTGTCTGGCCCTCTGGTGCACACCACTCCAGGGTGCGTGAGCTGACTGCAGGGCTGGCCTCATATCCCAATCCCTGCAAAGAGTGGGAAGATTGGGTTACAGGCCTTGCCTTAGGCCACCAGTTGGAAGAAATAATGCTTTTGTCAGCTCCTGTGTCCAGTATACCGGTAAAATTCTTTCCCTCTATAGATAACTGTAACGTGGGCCTGGTCTTAAGGTCAACCACCAGAAGTTCAAAGTCTGTCCCAGATGAGCCAAGCCCGTGGGTGCCCCATGGCAGTCCTGTAGAGGGGAAACAATCATGTAAGCTGGGGAGGACTATTAACTGAGCAATCTTATCTCCCGGTGAGATGGAGAAGATGCCCTGCGGGCAAGAACAGAGAACCTGGAGTTCCCCAGCGTAACCTGCAAGTCTTTCAAGTTGCACAATGGCAAAATTGGCACCAGGCCCACACCTGTTGACTGACTCAGCAAGCTCCCCAATAGGGGTACACTCCACTGGAGCACAGACACGGCCACCACCAGCATCCTCAAATACTGGAAAGGCATGCAAGAGTTTACTCTTGTCTCCTCTAGACAAAAAGGAATCTGAATAGCATCCATCAGTGCACAGCGGGGGTGCACCTGGAAGAGCAGGCGGGTCAGCATGAAGCATTTTGAGGCTCTGATCTCCCTTTCACTTTCGATTCTGGAGAGGCAGCAAATGTTCATCTGGATGATACCTCTCTTCCTTATAGTGAGCCGCTTCTCTCTCCAAGTCTTCCTCCTCGGAGGGGCTCAATTCCTCAGAGCTATCAGGATCGAAGAGCTTCCGTCTCGAAGCTCCATCTCTTTCTCTACTTTTCTCTCCCAGGGTGTCCTTTCCCTTATCTCTCGCTTCCGCAGGTCGAGTGGAAGGGCCTGTACTCTTGGGTATATCCTTTTTTCTCTACCTTTTCTCCTAGCTAGCCTCCATTCTCTCATCTTCTCTCTCCCTTTTATTCTGGCTAGCTTCTACTCTCTCCTCTGTTTTTGACATGCTATCTTGTATCAAATGCCAAATGGACATCGTAACAAGCGCCATTAGCACAATTACCACGGCTTTGGCCGTGCTTTCTAACCCTGAGAAAGGGTCGGAGGAATTAAAATCAAGCAGCATGCCTCTCAGAGCCTACCCTGTCCTGCAGTTCTGAAACCTACCAGTTGTTGTAAGGTTCTCCCGGAGTCCCGGGTTTCAGCAACAGCTGTAGCCCATGCAGCAAGAAGACACGAGGACACTAGGTTCCTTCTGCAGCAACGTTTATTGTCCTCATCCGTAGGGGAAAAAGGGTCGAACCAATAATCCGCACTGCTTATATACACCACAGTGTGGCGTGTCTGCCCACAGCACAGCGTGTCTGCCCATGATTGGCTGTGACTTTTCACTCTACGCACATGCGCAAACAGTTATTTACTAGGAGTTTACAGTGGAAGTAGGCGCCATCTTGCCATGGCGAATGTCTCTCCAGCTTCACTGCTCCCCACACTGATATACATAATGTAAAATAAAAAATTATTTAAAATATATTTTAAAATATATTACAATGTGTTCAAAAGAGAATGCCAGTTGCATGCTTTTTTGTTTGTTTGTTTTTTGTTTGTGTTTTTTTTTTTTTTTTTTTTTTTTTTTTTTTTTTTTTTGAGACAGGGCTTCTCTGTATAGCCCTGGCTGTCCTGGAACTCACTCTGTAGACCAGGCTGGCCTCAAACTAAGAAATCCACCTGCCTCTGCCTCCCAAGTGCTGGGATTAAAGGTGTGTGCTAGTGCTGCTCAACTTGCATACTGATTTGTTTGTTCAATATATATTATAGATTTTATAGTTTAAAACAACCATTAAAATCTTGTATTACTATTAATGCTTATTCATTGAAGAAAAGAATGATTTTATAATGACATTTCCTTTCACACACTATGTTACACTAATATTAAATAGGCAAATATAATCAATCTGGATTTTATAAGAAATTGAAGCAAATGTAATAGAAAAATTTTCTTTGTTTATTTAGAATTACTTTTTTACTGCATTAAGTAATCTATATCCAAAAGAATCTTATGTCACATGTGGAGAATGCAATGTCAATGAGCTACTAGAACCAGGTAACTGACCACATATTTATTAAGAAGCAACCATGTTTTTCTACTAAAGATTTCAAGAAATATCTTACACTCATTCTAAGTCATTCACTGTTTTGGCAGGAATTGTGTTTGTTCTTTTACTAATATGGTCTTCTGTACTATCCAGAGCAAATGAAAGATGTTCTTTCACAGGAAGTTCTTTTGTAAGACCTTAGACCAGTAACACTGGTACAATGGACCCAAGGCCTACTGCAATGTCTGGTGAGATTTTGGAGGTGGTAAGGGTGGTAAATTAAGTATGACTTCAGGAAGTTTCTTATTCATAATCTTCTTGATTAGCCATGGGTTCTGTGTGTCCATCTCTTCAGATGTTTCTTCAGCTTTCTCCTATTTAATTTGAGGTTGGGTCTATTTGTGTGGCTTTTCCTTTTAAATAAATTTGGTGTCCTTCCTTGGACCCAAGAGTCAACACATGTGCTTTCACTGGTATGATTCAAGCAAAAGGCTCCATATATTTGTAAGCATTGTCATGTTTTATGTTTTGTTTTGTTGTTGTTTTTTGTCATGCCTACAAAATCAGTGCTGTAAATTGTTTCTCATCATTACAAATTAAGAAATGGATGAATGATATTATCAGTATTGGGTGATATTGTTCAATATTAAGATTAGATCTGCGTTTAAATACAACATAAGTTAAAAGGAAACACCCTTGTATGTTTGGAAAGAGTGGTTCTTGTTTTTTAGAAAACAACTGTTTCCTTCATCACACTGCTTTTCGTAGTGGTTTGGCACATGCCTTTAATGGCTTTGCAGAATCTTATTGCTCTGGCACATGTCTTTAATGGCTCTGCAGAATCTTATTGCTTTGGCACATGCCTTTAATGGCTTTGCAGAATCTTATTGCTGCACAGATGCATCTTTTGGACATCCAGAACAATATTTGATTACCCCTGACTAACCTAGAAAAAACTTACTTCCATTTCTTTGCCACTTTGGGACTGTGTGCCCACAAGAAAAGGTATTTAATTTCTTGACCTAATTATCTAATTATTTTAGTTGAAATGATATTATAATTAAGGAATGCTGTGAATATTATAGAACACAGTGAATATCTGTGTTTCAAAACCTATTCAAAAATTTGCCCTTTCAGTTAATTTCTTATTAAACAAAAATACAAGAATTAATCCTTCAACTCTGTTAACTAGAATTGTACGTCTGAAACTAACCAGAATATTTATAAAATGATTTAATGATTTTTTTTTTAAAAAATCTTAGAACATATTTTTTAAAACTAATATTTAGGACAACTTTTAATTTGAAGAAAATTAAAAATGTACTTTAGGGTTAACATAACTTTAATCTGAAATCTTTACCTTGCTGCTAATTATTCTCAATGTCCCACTTATAAAGCAGCTTTCTTCATTTTCATTTATTAGAAAAGCACATGTCTAAGTCTGTGAAGAATTGAGTTGGAATTTTGATGGGGATTGCATTGAATCTATAGATTGCCTTCGG
>NW_022196897.1:83581925-83584020 GCF_008632895.1 Mastomys coucha
AAAAAAAAAAAAAAAAAAAAAAAAAAAAAAAAAAAAAAAAAAAAGAAAAGCACATGTCATTATGTCCATAGACTATTTCCAATTAATATTCAAATTGTATTTTATATTTTTAAGATAAATTTTGTTTACATTCATTTGTATGTATGTCTGTAGTTACATGGGAATGTCAGAAGAAGTTATCAGATCCCTAGAGATTATTAGGTACAGGAGGTTATTAGTCACCTGACCTGTTGCTAGGAACCAAGATAGCTCCCTCTGGAATAGTAGCATGTGCTCTTATAGACTGAGCCTCCTCTCCATCCTCACATCTACATAGCAATTAGGCTTGGATCTAGGACTTTAGAAATGCTAAGCAAGTGCTCTACCACTGAACTTCATTGTTAAAAGCTTTACTTTCGGGGGAGAATTGTGGTCACCTGATTCAGAAAATAATTACCCATTGCATTCTTACTACAAAACAGAAAGTATAAGCATTTAGAAAGAACCTCAAAATGTAGGGCTTGTCTCATACTTTCAAGTTTTAGCCAACCGTCAGACTGACCCCAGGAACCTCAATAGAAGAGCTAGGGAAAGGACTGAAAGAGCTGAAGGGAATTCCAACCCAATAGGAAGAACAATATCAGCTAACTGGACCACCCAGAGCTCCCAGGGAGTAAACCACCAACCAAAGAGTATACATGGAGGGAGTCTTGGCTCTAGATACACATGTATCAGAGGATGGTCTTATGTGACATCAGTGGGAGGTGAGGCCCTCTGTCCTGTGGAGGCTTGAGGCCCCAGCATAGGGGGATGGTAGAGCAGGGGGTGGTGTGGGTGAGTGGGTGGAAGAGAACCGTTGAGGCAACGGGTAGGGGAGATAGGATGGAGTGGTTTGTGGAGGTGAAACTGCGGTTTGTGGAGGCGAAACTGGGAGGGGGGATATCATTTGAAATGTAAGCAAATAAAATGATTAATTTAAAAAAAAAGGAACCAGCTGGGCAGTGGTGGCACATGCCTTTAATCCCAGCACTTGGGAGGCAGAGGCAGGCAGATTCCTGAGTTCAAGGCCAGCCTAGTCTACAGAGTGAGTTCCAGGACAGCCAGGGCTATACAGAGAAACCCTGTCTTGAAAAAAAAAAACAAAAACAAAACAAAACAAAAAAACAATAAATAAATAAATACATAAAAAACATAAAAAATAGGAACCAAAAATTGTCACTTATATTACATGATTATTTTCACAAGTCAAAATAACACATATACTTTCATTTTTATACTGACATTATTAGCTTGTGATAGACATTTCAGTAAAATTCTGAGGGAAAGTAGTTTGATAGCTATAGTCTTAAAGTCTTTTTTTTTCTTTTATTGTATATTTTCTTTTCTTATTTTTTATTGAATATTTTCTTTATTTATACCTCAAATGTTATCCCTTCTCCAGGTCTCCCCTCAGGAAAACCCCTACTCCATCCCCCCTCCACCTGCCTCTATGAGGGTATTCCCCCACATACCCACCTACTCCTGCCTTCCTGCTTTGGCATTCCCCTACCCTGAGGAGGTTGAACCCACACAGGACTAAGAAGAGCCGCTGCTCCCACTGATGTCCAACAAGGCTATCCTCTGCCACACATGCGACCAGAGCCATAGGTCCCTCCATGTGTACTCTTATGTTGGTGGTTCAGTCACTGGGGACTCTGAAGGGGTCTGGCCCGAAGACACTGTTGTTCCCCCCACGGGGCTCCAAACCCTCTCAACTCCTTCAGTCCTTTCTCCAAATCCTTCATTGGGGACCCAGAGCTCAGTCCAACGGTTGGCTGGGAGCATCTATCTACCTCTGTATTTGTCAGGTTCTGGCAGAGCCTCTGAGGATACAACCATATCAAGCTCCTGTCCGCAAGAACTTCCCAGCACCTGCAATAGCGTCCGGGTTTGGAATCTGTATAAGGGATGGATCCCTATGTGGGGCAGTCTCTGGATGGCCTTTCCTTCAGTCTCAGCTCCACATTTTTCTCCATATTTCCTTCTGTAGTGTTGTTTCACCCTTCTAAGAAGCACTGAAACATCCACACTTTGGTCTTCCTTCTTTTTCTTTTTCTTTTCTTTCTTTCTTTCTTTC
>NW_022196897.1:83584030-83631000 GCF_008632895.1 Mastomys coucha
AAAAAGAAATAAAGAAAAGAAAAGAAAAGAAATTCAAATGTGCCATGTATTGATCTAAACCAGTATTGGTTTTACTAAATTTATGTCATTTTTTTTGTAACCTTAAAAAAAAATCTCATTTTCTTCAATAAACTAACACTGCCTTGGGGTGGGGGTTGTTCTGTTTTCTCTTTTTAAGTCGTAACACACTGTACAGAGTGTGTGGCTTTAGTGGTACTGGTGTTTCAGAGATATTGTTGCTAACAAAGTGGGGTGTGTTAATGGTCAGAGAGGACTCTCCAGGAGAGATTGTTTCACTTCTCGGTGACTTATCTGATTTCTGTAGCAGAGCTGGTGTGTTAACAGCATGGGCACATACTCCTCATTGTAACAGGGCTCCAGACCTAGCAGCTCCCAAGACCATAGCATAACTGACTCCATGATGGAAGTTCCACTTGGGCTGCAACACTCAACACACCTGCCAAAACAGAGGCCTACTCCACACAGTGATTGCTCTGGGAAAGTCTCTAAAGGTTGCTTTTAGGCTTCTGCTGTTCTGATCTGGCTAACTGTTCTTGTTAATTAAAGTATATTGATTTAGAATATGGTTTTTGTGCTTGAAAGCTCACCCCAGGAAAGGCCTGGAGCTACACTGGGATCCCGAACTCCCCCTATGGTCACTGGCTAGCCAATAAAGACTTTCTATTCGCTTAAAGCAAGTCCAAACAATCTTCTCTGGTAAATTCTCCCACAACACTCATACCTTCTTCCTGGTTGGAGAACATGAAGACCCTCAACCGAACTCTAAAAAGGTAATTCTGGTCCTGGTGGTTTTAGCTCAGTGGTAGAGCTCTTGGCTAGCTGGAGTTTAATTTAAAACACTATAAATAATTGTAATAATAGTTAATAACAACAATTATTAGTTTAATCCTGCAAGATTTTATTTTTAAAAGTATGTAAGTATTTCTGTCTTATGTTTAACTGCATGGATTTATGTGCATCATGTGTCTGTCTGGAACCTGTGGAGGTCATTAGAGGATGTTGGATCCCTTGGAACTAGTCACAGACAGCTGTGAGCTGCCACGTTGATGTTGAGAATTGGACACAGATCATCTACAAAAGCAATAAGCTCTCAAATACTGAGCCTTAAATTTTCTCTCAAGCCTAAATTTTATTATTGATTAGTATATTTAAAATATGCCCCAGTGTAGGGGAATTCCAGGACTAGGAAGCAGGAGAGGGTGTGTTGGTAAGCAGGGGGAAGGGGGAGGGAAGAGTTTTTTTTTTTCCCCAGAGGAGAAACTGAGAAAGGAGATATCATTTGAAATGTAAATAAAGAAAATATCTAATTAAAAAAAAAAAGAAAGAGGAGGCTGGCATAGAGACTGTTAAGGTCATTGAGATGCAAGGGCTTGTCTAATTTAAAAACTAAGCAAAAACAAACTAAAGTGTTTATAAGATTATATTTGGGAAACCCTTTTATTTTATCTTTTAATATAATTATATTAAAAAATATAAAAACACAAGGGGCTAATTGCTACCAATAGTGGCTTTCAAACTTTAAGTATGCATGAGAATAGCTTATTATATTTCTTAACATATGGATTCCTGGGGTCTACACCACACCACTTAGAGCTTCTGCTAAGTAGTCCTTGACAGAGACCAAGAATTCACACTGCTATCAAATCCAAGGCAATGGTGCAGCTTTATTCAGGGATCACCTTTGAGATCCACTAAAAGTCAAGATAGTAATTTCTTAGGACAGGAGGGTATTATAATAGGTCCAGGGTACATGCAGGGAGCTCTGGATTGTATGGCCAAATACTACTTCTTGATTTTGATATAGGTTATAAGAAGAAGGTTATCCTCATAATAATTCATTAAAATCTACATTTGTTAATGTGTTTTTATTTGGTACTGCTTTTATTTTAAAATTCTAATCAAAAATTAAAATTTAGGCTTGAGAGAAAATTTAAGGTTCAGTATTTAAAAGCATTTATTGCTTTTGGTCTTGCTTCTCCTTGACCTTTATATGGTTTGTGAATTGTATCTTGAATATTCCAAGCTTTTGGGCTAATATCCACTTATCAGTGAGTACATACCATGTGTGTTCTTCTGTGACAGGGTTACTTCACTCAGGATGATATTTTCAAGTTCCATCTATTTGCCTAAGAATTTTATGAAGTCATTGTTTTGAATTCTTAATGTAGGTGAAACATGATTTACAATGGATTCTAATATTTATATTTGTTGAATTTTAATGAAGCTCTATAACTATATAATATTTTTCTTAATTTTTATTTTGAAGGGTATGAAAGTATTTTCAACAAGTAAAATCATCAATGCACCATGTATTTGTTAATTGGGGGGGAGCCTTTATCATCATGATGGTTCCATTAACTAGTATCTAAAAGCAAAACCAACCAACATTAGCCAAAAATAATTTGAAATCAAATTTGAAATTCCCACTGTTAGATTAAACAATCTATTGCTTCTATGGAGATTTTAAGAGACCTATGAGGTTATGATACATATTATTTCCATAGAAAGTTTATCAAGGAATCAAAAATACTTGCAATCCTCACATGGAGAAATAAAACCTAGAATTAATTTAAAATTTCTGTGATCCAATTCTAACCCTCCAGAAATCAAAGTCTGGAATCCAGAAACCTGTGCCAGTAGAAGATCACCACTTAGAAACCTTTTATAAATGGTCCTAAACTAACAGCTTGATTTGGGGCTTCCTATCAATCAATATCCTAGATGATTGTCATTTACGGCCCAATCTGAAATAAGGCAAATCCTGATTCCTTATTGTTAGCACAAGTTTAACGATTAAGGATCAGTGGGAAGTCACTCTCATAAGATTTCCTTCTCTGAGAGTGCAGATTGCAGTTCAAACTTTCCATTAGAAGATCTCCTTCTACTAAAATTTGTTTAATACCGAAAAAACAGCATCTAAATTTCAGAGTTCATATTGTCATAGCAACTAGATATCTAAAATTACTAAATCTGATTTCAGAAAAAAGACATTCCTCTACAAAGAGAGAGGTAGACTCTAGGCGCATGTAGAGATAAAGAACAAGCCCTATGACAGGCATTGACCATACCCTTGGATCAGGCAGCCATGTGACTCAACACTGAGGGCTGGATTGTTCATCCAGTCCCTCCTTTGCTTCAATGTTGATGTTTTTATTGCTAAAGGGTTTTACTCTGTAGGCAGCCGCTTGGGCGATAAGATCCAAGATGGCACCTGTTCCCGATACACTGTAGCAGTAAACCAGTTCCACTGAGCATGTGTCAACCCCTCCCGAGGGGGCTCATGCAAATTAGGTGTCTCCTGAGCAGGTGCATGCTAATGAGGCAAGAGAGAACCAATCCAGGAGGACTTGAGAGCTCAAGCTTGGGTATATAAGGAGCTCTCTTTAGACAGTCAGGCCCCCACTCCACAGAAGCAAGAGCAGCCACGCCACTCCATAGAAGCAAGCAGATCTGCAGCATCTAGGAAGAAGAAGAAGAAGCAGCAACACCAAGAAGAGCCGTGACATCTAGAAGAGCTGTAACAGTTAAGAACCTAGGAGAGCTGTGACACCTAGGAACCAGAAAAGGCTGTAAACCAGAAAAGAAATTTCCTGAGTAAACCGTCGAGAGAAGAAGTCTCGGTGTTCTGTCATTGCTGCTGGACAGCAAGGAGCGCGGAACATTACTCCAATTAGGCCACGTACTTAGAATCATTCTAATATCCTCCTCAATATCTAAAGGTTAAGCAATTAAATATTAAGGCTATTGTGATTTGGATGCAAAGAATCCAAAAGCCTAGAATATCCACTTCCCCGGGAATCGTTCATTGACAACCTATAAGTCTTGTAAGTTTTGTGACATTCTACAGATTTCCTTCAAGAGGAAATGCTTCAATTTTCAAAAACAGATACACAGCAGATACAGATTCTCCTTCATCTGATACCAATGGATGGTCCCAAGGTGCCATGCATTCCAAGGATGCATAGACTCTGAGAAGTAAGAACTTGTTTATCTTATTTACATGGGGATTAAGAAGATTGAGTGACTGTAGACCTTGTACTCTGTGTACATATTTGCTCTGCATTTGTTTTTGTTTTTGTTTTATTTTTGTGGGAGGAAAATATTTATTTTGCTTACTTGTCCACATCAATGTCCATCATTGAAGAAATGATGCCATGGCATCACATATGTCATGATGTTGTAAAGCATGGCATGTGAATCAATAAACACAGAGCATGGAAACACGGAAAATTATATTGATGTATGGCATTTGAAACCTCAAGTCTTGATTCCACTGATATAAATCTGGCCAGAGCATACATCTTAAGTCTGCAGAAACAACAGAGCAGGTAATCAAATTAAGGACAATGTGGGGTGAATTCTTTTTTTTTTTTTTGAATCTGATTCGTAGACTTGTACCAAGTGTGGGATCTTAGCTTTTGAAGGTTTAGTTTTCCTGCATGCTAGGTTAAGTTTCCAAGCTCATAAGCGTGTGTGAATATTAATTGAGATTATTTATCCACAATGACTCACATGTTCTCTGAAACTATTCATAAATGTGACTCCTACATAGTAAGCATTTAATATTTTATTACTTACACTGACTTATGTGGTAAAACATAGCCAAATAACTATGAAGATCATTAGCCTCAAAGAAATTATCATTCTCAAACATAATAATGTAGAAATTTTTCAGATCTCACTAAAAATCCTATTAGCAATTACATAAAATTACCAGTTAACGTGAGAAAACTAATATATTTATAACTCTATTAGTGGAAACTGGATTAATGAAATTGTCTTGATGTTATATTTCTTTTAAAGTCTATTAAGAGAAGAAATTTTAAACTAAAATTATTCCCCCACTAAAACAAAATAAGATTTAGTCCTAGACTGCTTATAAAACATAACATGTCACATAAGCAAGAAACTAATACTTAGATATAAGTCAGGGGAAAATGCAGATTTATTCATACAGGACTATATTTCATAGAAATGGATCCTTATGCATAAATTTGAATTATACTTAAATTACAGATGCTAAGTTACTTAAGGAAAATAAGTTTACCTCTGAATATTTAACTAGTAAGCTATAGCCGCTTTTCCTTGTTTATCAAGTTGAAGCAAATAACTAACAAAAGATTATAATACAAATATAATTTCTGTTTTTATCCCCCACTAAAATTAATACATTTTGTTAAAAGGAAATTGAGTTTTCATTATTTGATCTCTGGTATTCAGAATAGTTTGGAGAAAATAGCCACTGTTAGCTTCCAGATGAAAACGGGCTGTCTTGGAGATTAAGGTAAGAGGCATACAACAATGCTAATGTTTTTGAAAAACTATTATATTCTATGCATAAATAAAAGCATGGCATGCAATAAATTTTCTTTCTTTTTTTCTTTTTTCTTTTTTTGGTTTTTTCAAGACAGGGTTTCTCTGTATAGCACTGGCTGTCCTGGAACTCACTCTGTAGACCAGACTGGCCTCAAACTCAGAAATCCTCCTGTCTCTGGCAAGCACTGGGATTAAAGGCTTGCACCAACACAACCCAGCACAATAAATTTTCATAATGATAAAATTAAATAATAAATTCAATAGGTGTTTGCATGGTATAAAAGACATAAGTAATTGTGATGAGAGCTGTTTAAATAAATCTGATATGTATTTTTATTTTACACACACACACATACACACACACACACACACACACACACACACCAGCCTCTGATATTACACTTAAACCAGTTTATCTAATAGAAGCAGTAGATATTGTAAGGACGTGATAGTCTTTACCACTTGCCTTTTCTCTAATTTTGTCTTTGGAAAATATCAAGGAATATTGAGGATCTTTCTGGGTCGATCTCTTGGTCTCTATTGTGCGTTTCTCCAGCAGTGGAAACACAGGAAACTGTTTGAAGACAAAAATAAAAATATTGATGGGTCTCTGGGTCAAGGATAAGAACAAGAGTACTACACATACGTGTATGTGTGTGTGTGTGTGTGTGTGTGTGTTTCTAAGCAGAGTGATCTGAAAGACATGTCAGGGCATAGGAAATAAATAAGATTTATTACTTTTCCTACACTAAATCCTTATTCTTATTTCCAAGGAAGTTTTCTCTCTTATTACAAATGTATTTTCTTTTTCTTAGAGTACACGACAAGCATTCTTAGCAAGAGCTGATAAAAATAAGAAAAGAGCTTAGAAGTCACATAATTTTCTTTTGCTATCACAATGAACTTTTACCCACAGGGGACACATGGCATCCCGTTAGTGATATTTGTTCTTCACAACTGAGGTAGGGGATCATTGTAATCTAATTAGTAGAGGGCTGGAATCCTGCTTGATGTCTGAAGATGCAGAGAACAGTCTCCCCAGCCAGGTACAGCTCAGCTTTTGTAGAAAGCAGTACCATCTTGAGAAGTACTAGCAGATTGGCTTTTCTGTACATGTAAGCTATGGGTATTTCATCCATGTGTTGTTGTTCCTTACTCTTCATTACAAAATCATGTTATTTAACCAAGTCTTTTCCTTTACATAATTGTCCCACATAAGGCTCATTTGATTGTTATAAATAGTGCAAAGTGGGAGGATACCTTAGATTTTTGTTTTGTTTTCTTTGTGTCTCATTCTTTCTTAGTTGACTTAATTTTTTGTTTAATTTTTTTAACTTTTTTTTTAGAATTTCATACATGAGTCTTTTTATTTACATCATTTTCACTTTACACTTTGTCCCTCACAAGTACTTCCCTTGGCCCCCAAACTCCCTTTCAGGTTATTAGTCTATTCTTTATCATCATCATCATCATCATCATCATCATCATCATCATCATCATCATCATCATCATCATCATCACCATTTATATGTATTTTATATTTGTACACTTTCATAGATACATATAAAACTTCCTGAGTCCATTTAGTATGGCTCCTACTCATATGTGTTTAGGGCTGACCACTCAGGGTTATTTCATCAATGTGGCCATTTATCACTGGTGAAAACTTATTCCCTGGCCTTAGCAACCACTCATTGCCTATAGTTCTTCATCTAGGATGATGGCCATCAATGTCAGTTTGTTAACTGGTGTTGTCATTACCATAATGTTGAAATTTCTTGGCTGTAACTGCCCTGTCATGAATAGAGGACATTATCTCTCAGCACATTTCCTTGTTGTCTCACTCTAGGAATCTTCACACATCTTTATAGTGAAGTTCATGGGCTTTTTGAGATAAGATTGTATATCTGTTTGTGCCATATATGCCCATTCCAGTTCCCATATAATGTCATAGAAACTTATATTTCTTTACAACACTTTTGCTCTTAGCTTAGGCTTACCACATAACTAGCTCTTCTATTAATCCATTCATCTTATCATTTCTGCCACACAGCTGGTTACCTCTCCTTAGTTTCACATAGCTGACATCCTCTGCATCTGGATTGGAATATCCTCCTCTGGTTCTTCCCTAGCGTTTCTTTCTCTGTTCAGAAGTCCTACCTTATTATTCTGCCTTTTGCGATAGGCCATCAGCTTTTTATTTTGACCAATCACAAGGACCCTTTGGAAGGCAAGGAAGGACAGGGATGCATCTTGACAAAGGGTACATAAACGTTATCCCTACAGGGTTGTGTTGTAGGTGTATCATTGAGGGTTGAGAACCCATGTTCTATTGTTGTCTGTGTTTTGATCAGTTATTGGTTTCTACCACAGTTTCCTTCTGAATTGTCTCAAGAATTATTTGATGGTTGGTGTTTAGATTTGATGTTTTGCAGAAAATGTATGATTCACCATCTACAGACTCAAATCCTTGAGTAGTAATACATGTTTTGAATCCCCCCCCCAACAAGGAAACAGTCCAGTATATTTGATAACTTCAAAGGTCTGATACAAAGACTGTAATAATTCATATAGAACAATGAGAACAAAACTAAGAATAGGTTAAATGCTAAACAAGGACAGCAAAGTAAATAAGAAAACAAATAAACACATAATCTGGTCCTCATCAGAATTCTGATAGAATAATATATTTATCATTCAACACAAAACTGTCTATGCTGCTATCTATGAGTTCAGTTATTTTAGACTAATGGGGACAGGAAACAGCATTGATTACAAAATAATAGTGAGCTTTAGATATATACATGCACAATTTTCTGGACCTTCATATAGATAAAAAAAATGGAGAAAATTCTTTTCAACCTTGAAAAATTATAATACTTTTCATGTCCTCACTAAACTAGCTTTAGATGATGTTATTGGAGATGGTCCTTAGTCTCCATTCTATTTCCACATTTTTAGATATTTTGCTGAGTGTGCCCATAGTATTCACAAATGTATTTCATATAACATCCATTAAAGTATAAATGACACTGTTTGTTATAAAGATCCTTATTTACTTAAGAAATGGTTTTTTGTTAGGTGTTTGTGATACAAAGTAAAATAGGAAAACCTGCAATCTGAAGCATATATGCTGTCGTTTACAAGGGAGACAAGTAAGCATGTATTCCAGGGCAGAATGTAGGCAGTGTCCTGGATCCAGGGAACAACTGCTGCCTCTAAATCATGTAATTTATAAACAATATTAATCATAATTCATTCATCATGAAAGAAAGATGCTGCAGAATAACATCCCTGGTACATATCTCTTAATTTACCATATGGTCAGCATTAATGGCCAGAGATTCTAGAGATGGGAGAGCTGATTTTCCTCTGTTGAAAGTTTCAAAGATCAGAGTATAACATTTTTTAGTAATAGAAAGAAATGTGAGAAACATTTTTTTCTATTTTTTTATTAGATATTTTCTTTATTTACAATATCTCCTTTCCCAGGTTCCCCTCCAATAAAATAAAATGAAAACAAATCTAAAACAATCACCTGTTCCCTCTCTCCTCCCCTTGCTCACCATCCCACCTCCTCCTGCTTACTGGCCCTGGCATTCCCCTACACTGGGGCATAGAACCTTCACAGGGCCAAGGGCCTCTCCTCCCATTGACAACTGACTACTTGGCCATCCTCTGCTATACACATGCTGCTGGAGCCATGAGTCCCCCCAAGTGTACTCTTTGGTTGGAGTTTTAGTCCCTGGGAGTTCTGAGGGTACTAGTTAGTTCATATTGTTGGAGAACCATTTTTTTTTTTTTTGCATTCAAAAAACATAGACATGTATGGCAAAAGAATGAAATATTCTAGTTTTCTTGTGTTGCTAAAACAAGTGGGTTTCAATTGTGGACACCTAATCTTAAAAAATGGTAGTAGTAAAATAGTGTTTTTCAATATGCAGCAATTATGACTTTATAATCACAAATTGGATTAACTTGGATTTGACTAAGTTTCCTAATGAACCTTAAGAATGAATTGAACATTGAATACTGCTCTGGACTGCATTCAAGTATAAAGAAGTGAAATTACCCCAATGGAGACACATGTGTCTGTCACAGAGATGAGATGTCTCTCATGAGACAAAAATTAAAGGGCAGCTAGCTTCCCTGACTAATTAAAGCTCAATATTTTCTAATTATGTTAATGGCACAGCATGGCTGCAAAAAATGACTTTGTAGCTCCAATGCAGAACCTTTACGAGTATTTCACTTGACACCATGCTGCAGGCCTTTTACCTCCTGGGCTTGTAAAATTTAGCATTGCCAAAGGCAAAGAGCTCACTTTGTTTGACATGGTTGAAGGAAGTGGCTACTTGGGGACCAAAGCAATTTTGAAAATTCAATTTATCTCTATAGTTATTTATTACCATTGACTCTGTACCATTCTTTGCTAGAGACTTGAGAAAATATAAAGATCAGTAAGGTATTAGAGTTGCTCTCTTGGTGCACACTGTTTAATCAGAAAAGTAGTTTATTCATTGCTAAGACACATGCCTGACTACTATATCTTAAAGTAGTGAAGATTTATTTTGATCTGGGTTTCAGAGATCATGCTCTTTGGTCAGCTAGCTCTCATCCATTGTTTCTGGAACATTTGGTGAAATACAATATTATGGTGGAGGCATGTGGAGAGCAAAAGAGTCAGAAAAATAATGAGGGAGAAGGAGCCAGAAAAGGAGGAGGAGGAGCAAGAGTAACAGGAAGAGATGATTAAGCATTTCTTATATCATGACAGCAAAACCATCAATCACAAACCATTTGAATCTTCAAAAGTTTGTAATATCTGAACATACTGGTAAATGAACATAAACATATATTTAAATGGCTTTTTAAATGTGCTGACAACACAACATATGAGAATGTACTAGAAACTCTCCCAAGATCTGCAAATGAAGATGGCAAGAGAGAAGGAGAAGGTTACATACCAAAGAAAAGGTTACCTCTATTGGGTATAAGAATTACATAAAATTCTTGCAAAAATTTTGTGGGTACCATAAAGTCCTAATAATAAGCAGAGTACCCATATGACAAAGTTGGTTTGGCTATGGAAGTAATATCGCTGTTTTCTATATAATTTCTTATATTTCCCCAAATACTGAAGCTCTCCAGGTTCACTCTCTTTAATAGGTAACATTAATCTATTCTAATAGGGTATTAAGATGACTTGTGGAAAGGAATTAAGTCCTAGATATTTTACTTTCATGAGTGGGAGCTGAAGAACTATAGACAAGAGCACATGCCACCACCTGAGGACATAAGAAGGAAGTACTATTTTCTTTAAAGAAGTAACAAGACCACATCAAACAGGGATTCTCTTGCCATCTGATCTTGGACACATTAGAGTTTTGAGCAATACATTCTGATGTTTCTAAATGAACTATTCTGCAATATTATACTACAACAGTTCAAATCTAGGGAGACAGATGGTTACGTGGTAACAAAGACATAGGGGTGAAAGTATGTATTTAGATGCCACAACAATCAAAGGGAATGAACCTACCCAGTGTTTTAACTAATATCCTAACTGCTTTTTCACCAAAGAGGGATCAACAATTTCCAAAAGCTACCTATATGATCAAATAAGTTCTGTTATGACACTGTCAGTCAACTGACGTGGTTTTTCACATGACCTAACACGTTGAATTAGGGAATACTGAAAGAAGCTGAGGAGAAGGGTGATCCTGTAGGAGGACCAGCAGTCTCAGTTAATCTGATCCCCTAGATCTCTCAGTCACTTGACCACCAAACAGGCAGCATAAGAGCTGATATGAGGCCCCTAACACACATAGAGTAGAAGACTGTCAGGACTGTGTACATTCAGAGATGATATACCTAACCCTCAATAGACTGGAGGCCCCAAGGAGTTAAGAGGTTAGGTTGGATGAGGGGTGGAGACATCCACATGGAGACAGGGGAGGGGGAGGAGATATGTTATGGGGAACAGTCAGAGGGTGGATATGGGAGGGATAAAATATGTAGTGCAAAAAAATAAATTAATTAAAATAAAATAAATTCAAAAAGAAAACAGCAAGCTTTAATGTTAAATATGATTGATAAGCTTACTTATGAAGCACTGGGTTACATGAGGATAAGAATGATTTGAAAGTGTTTCTGATCTGAGGCCACTGAGTAAAACTGATCTGTGCATTTATGGCTTTGTAAACCTGCTTGCCCCTCCCTCTTATGAGGAGCATATGTCTATTCTCCCTTTAGAAGTGACTACTTAGACAACAAGTTCTCTTCACTGAAGATTAAACTATCTTCATAAAAATCTATAAATTTCAACATCATTAACACCTGAATAGCTTTGGGCAAAATCTCCTTTTGGAGCAGAGTTAAAAAGACCACCATGACAATGCCTAACTCTCTACATACCATGAAATATTTCTGATCATGGTTGGGCCTCTTTTGTTGAGTTGCCTGCAGGCTGTGCAGTGTGCTACAGGTTTCTAGCTTTGTGACTTATTCCCCATGCTAGGATGGGCTTTGGTGATGTAGCTGTCTTTGAGTCATTTCTGCTTCTATAAGTAACCCCTCACTCATGTCCTGTAAGCAAATCCAATAAAACTCATGAATTCACAAAACCAAAACAAACCAAAAACCAAAAACCAAAAACCAAAAACCAAAAACCAAAAACCAAACCAAACCAAAAAAAAATCATTGAATGAAGAAGTTCTTTTTCTTCATACTCTTAGAGAGAATATACCAGTATGGGATCCTGTATTACCCAGAGAAAACAGTGTTATATCTCCCTTATAAAAAGTGTGCCATTCCAACCCATAGCAATGTGTATATACTCTAAAAATGTCCAACCTCATGTACCCAATGCATATCAGCATAGTTGATTGGAATAATAAATAGGTGAAACATTGTGAATTGTCCTTCCTCTTGAATTTTCACATGTATTCACATCTTCATTTAAGTAGAGGCATTGCCAAAGAGTCAGTATATTTGAGTTTTGACCATGTATTAATATATTTGCACCAATTATTTTCACATAAAATCTTTAGGACAGATTTTCTTTTCTAATTATTCCTCAAACTCATATTTTAATAATTACATAACAGACAACTGTTCACAACATAGAGGTTGTTCTAGGCTCCCACCCGATAGCCATACATTCACGTTCCACCTGTTATACAGAATGTCACATTACATGTGTATATCTTTCTATTTTGTTTACGTATTTTAATATTTACCCATTGTGCTTCATAACACTTATATTTCTGTCTAGTCTATATTTTAAAAGTTTCTCATATTTGTACACTAAAGGCTTACTCACTTGACATATGCATTTGGAAAGCCATGCTGTATTTAAGAAGTGTGCCCTAGAGTAAAGTCGTTACGTGAAAGTTCACATTGAATTTCGGGATACCATAAGATCCCTACCTGCTCCTACATTGCTTTTGTTTACTGTGTATGAGATATACAGCTTTGTTCACTTACACCTTCCCACCATGAGACCACCTTACCATAGATCCAAAAGAATAAATCCCCAATTCCTGACTAGAACCTCAAATGCATGCGGCAAAATAAACCTTTGGTATTTATAATTTGATTGTCTCAGGTATTTGTTGAGGGGGTAAAAAGATGATTAATGTGCTACCATTTTATCTGTACCATCTAAACATCATTTTAAACTAATTTCTCTCCAGATAATGATTGAGATTTTTACCGTTATATTTTTCTATCTCCACATTTCTTGTTTTATTCCTGAACTGCTAAAGGGTATGGTGATTCTCTCGAATGAGTTTCTTTTTCTTATGATAGTGGTTTATACACATGCATAATGAAAAAATCATTAAATGTTACATAGACAATGAAGAGATCTCCAAAGGACTCATGGTGGGATGTAGTTATGATACAATCTACATATTTTAACATATCATTTTACTATTTTAAGGTGACCATCTGTGATTGCTATTCTTGAATTTTAACGTAACTACATCTTGAAATAAATAAAATCCAAGTAACTTAATACATCTATGAGAGAATTTTACTTAGTTATATTATTTGAAGTGAAAAGACTCACTTTTATTTTAGATTTTATGACATGGGAAGATCCATCTTCCAATCAATAATAATATATCTTGTGTGGCTGTTTATAGAAAGGATATAGAAGAAGAACTAGCTTACTCCTTTCCTGCTGCTCTGAAAATCCATCACTAGCAAATCCATCTCTGGGATTGGAGGCTACTTCTTTGAGATCACAATGTGCAGTGAAGACTAGCAGAGACATCTAGTTTCATTGTCTGAGCAACTATTGGATTCTTAGACCTCCCATTGATAGACAGCCAATGTTAGGCTAGTTGGACCACAGTAAGCAATTTTAATAAACCCTCTTTATATATGTGTACATATATATATAAACATGAACATATATGTACACACACATACATATATATATGTACAAACATATATATATGTACATATATATATATATACACATATGGAGAGAGTTCTGTTCCTCCAGAGGACCATGACTAATACTCACTCAAAAACACATACATTTAAAATTTTATAAACTAGGATTCATTTTACAGTGGATGATTCTTACAGTGTCACTTTCTGCATGGTATCTTTCATATTAAAGTTATTAAAAATATGAAAAACTGAGTAAATCATGTTCATAGGTCACAAAGAAGTACAAGTATAATCAGTTGACTTTCATTTCAGGTGAACAGCCACTGATAAATGTTTTGAGGAAGGAATGTGGGATGTTTTCATGTCTTCAATTTATCTGTCAACAGAATCTGCATTAAAAGTCACAGCAGGCGTTACCATGGCTAGAGATGGTAAGAGGCTGTTATAGTGACCTTCTAAATAATTTCCTCTTCAGCATTCTTCTTAGAGCAAAGAAAACTCAGTGAGGAACAACCTGGATTCCAGAAGTTCCAAGTTGAAAATAATTGAGACAAGTAAGATGTGTATTATATTGCATATTCTGGGAAAACCTTTGTATGTTAGGATATGAGTTCTATATGGCACAGATTTTTGAAAATGAGTTCAGCTAAAAAAAAATCTCTGTGATTATAAAAAAGGAACCATGTTTTTTTGTTATTCTTTTTTGTTTTGTTTTGTTTTGTTTTATGGCTTTATTCTTTCCTGGAAATTCATAAATTACTGATAGATCAATATTGAGATATCATATAATTATGGTAGCCTTATATTTAATGAAATATATTGAAACCTAAGACATAGATCTTCCTTTATTTCATAGGTAAAATAAGAGTCATATACAAAAATAAGTCATTAGAAATTGTATGCTATTTTCTTCATTGACATATATATGTATATATGTGCATGAAAATGAGTTTTAGGGACTTGCTTAAGAAATAAATGACTTAGAATTTTCTATAACTTTGGATTTATGTTGAATATCTATTTTTTTCTCTTGCCTATATATTAAAGAGTGGTGTTACAGTAGTCTCACTTTACAAGGGAAAGAGTTTCATGAACAGAAGGTTCAAGACATGTGCCAAGATGGTAAGAAATTTCAGGATCCTATTTTATCCTTTCTCTTCTTCATAACTTGCCTTCCTGCCATGTGCCATGAATCTTATGATTCAAATGAGCTTCCTTTAGAATATGAAAAGCAAAAATATTCCTTGTTGCATCAAGCCTCCTTACTTTCTCCCACCATCACCCTCAGGATGGTTGGGGATGGTCATAGGAAGAGGTTCTTCTACAAAGTTTTATGTGCCATATAACTAGTCTTTGGGCTACTCGCAAATATTAGAAGCTCTAGGGGAGATTTTACTTTCAAGTACTCAAATTGGAGTCATGTTTTTGCCAGTAATACAGACCTATAAAGCTAGCTGTGTGATAGTTACTTAACAATAGTTCATATTTTATGCAGACAAATTAAGAAACACTCAAGGGAATGAATTATTTCTTTCCTAGAATCCATTGGTGTCATTTTGATAATAAATCATGCATAATGTTGAAAATTCTGGTGCCAGACAACAGTCAGTACTGAAATATCTGCTAAAACAGTGATAAAGAAGCTAGGTCTGAAAGTGGGCCTTACAGTTGAAAAGGGACCACCCATTAACATCAACATGACTTCTGAAAATAATATCTTTGCTGGAGACCATGAATCATTCAGCAGATTTCTTTAATAGCAGGATTCTGTCTCATCCAAGACTGATATAGTGGGTTTGACAGGAGAAAAAAATCTCACTGTGTCAAGGAGCTAAGAAAGGCTGACTATAACAATTCCTATCAAGCAAGGAACTTGTGTTGACAAGAGCTGTATTAAGAACTTTCTGTTTTGCTCTCTTTCTCTTTTTATTATATCAAAAATATCTTTTAAAATATTCAGCTTCAATTTGCATTTCTCTTCCCAATGAACCTTAACCTCCTGCTGCAAGTTTCAGCAAAAGTATTTAGCAGATTTCATCATTACTGTAGTTATGCATATGTACCATACTATTGCTTCCTATTATGAGAAAGGGATAGATAGCCTCTAGATCTATCCATTACCTCCTCAGGATTTTTCAGTGACTAGCAGAGAATTTTCCCAAGACATCTACATAGGAGAATGAAATCTCCCTAGGAGTCTGAGAAGTTAATTCATATAGCATGTGCTAGCATGGATGTAATTACAGAACCAAACCACAGATCTAAACACACATAGAGAAAATTTTGGTTGCCTTCTTGGATTTAATAATGATGATACCATACTATCCTCCTCTTTTATTGTAAAATGGAGGAAGGGCTCAATTTAAAATCGGCATAAAGTAATTGTCCTCTCTAAAGAGGACTATGGCTTTTATTTTCTCTCAGGCCATAGTTTTAATATCATTTTGAATGGTGAGTGCTGAGCACATGTCGTTATCAAATGATTCAGACAACATTACAGGTTTTACTAAAATGTGAAAATTTTTATCACCTCATCATGATTCCATGAATTATTACAACTATTGCAGGAATGCTTTATAAAAATTAATTCATGCTACAAATATTTACCATAAGACAATACAGTAGGATATTTGATATTTTCTTCTACTGAATTCATTTGTTGTTAAGTATACAATACATTTTTCTGCTTAGAGTGTAATTATTTATACACGTATGTTAATTTTCTTAGTGTGTATCTAGATACAACCTGAGGATTCCTTGTACTTTGGAAAAATGATTTCATCAATGTTTTACTGAGGAACAGATAAGTGACTATCATCTGAGTACAGAAACAATAACCATAAATGCTATTAGTTACCAAGTTATTGGTTATATGTTATTAAATGAAGAGGTACCCTTCCCCACATATTGGAGACAATTCAGAAGCAACTTTTATTAGGTAATTATAGAAGAAATCTGAAATAAAAATATTCCATCCTCAGTAATTTGACTTAGGAGATCATATCTGTGACATTCTCCACACTTGTATTCACGTACTGCAGAATGTAGTATGTTCTACATAGAATCCTTAAGTCTAGTTTGATTTTATCAGCATTAATAATTAACTATATATATTAACTACTGGTCTGTTAAAAATGGTTTTTCTGTCAGGTAGAAAGAGTGAAGCAGAGACTGAAGGAAAAGCCACCCAGAGACTGCCCCACCTAGGAATCCATCCCATCTGCAGACAACAAACCCAGACACTATGCTGATGCAAGAAGTATTTGTTGACATAACCTTGGTATAGCTGTCCCCTAAGAGGTTCTGCCAGATTCTGACCAATACAGATGCAGATGCTCCCAGACTGTGCACGAGGACTCCAATGGAAGAGAAGAACAATAATATTAACCAACCAGCTACCCTCTCTCAGAGCACCTGGGGACTAAGCCACCAAAGAGTACTCATGGCTCCAGGAGCTTATGTAGCAGAGGATTACCTTATCTGGCATCAACGGAAGGGGAGGCCTCTGATCCCTTATTATTCCATGCCCCAGTGTATGGGGAATGCTAGGGCAGTAAGGCAGGAGTGTATAGATGGGTAAGGGAGCATCCTTCTAGAAGCAGGGGGAGAGGGAGGGGATAAGGGGTTTGCGGAGGGGAAACTGGGAAGGGGTATAACATTTGAATTGTAAATACATAAAATAACCAATTAAAAAAGGAATCTGAGAGGAAAAAATTCTATCCTCAGTGATTTGACTTAGGGGAATATATCTACAACATTCTTGAAACTTGGACTCATGTACTACAGAATTTAGTATATTCTACATAGAATCCTTATATGTATTTTGATGTTATCAGCATTGATAATTGACTATAAATTCACTGCTTGTCTCTCAAACAGCTTTCTAATTCCTTATGACTTTTCTTCTATAAAGTATTAGTTACCTACTCCCCACAATTCACCTAATGATGATATAATAGTTGTGATATAATAATTAGTATTCATCCTTTGAAAACTTGACTACAGATCACTATTTCTTATTCTCGTAACACCCAGCCTATAATATTTTTGTTACATTTCTGAGGATTGAAAGGATTTCTGAGGGTAGCATTTACCCCCTAAATAGTGCCACCAACTAGAGACTAAGTTGTCAAATACACAGTCTGTGGCACTGCTGTGTGTGTTTTGTTGTTGCTGGCTTGCTTGTTTGCTTTCCTTGATATTAATTATGTGATGTCATCTTCTCACCTTCTCTTTTGTTAGTCTTTACTAAAATTCTGTAGTTTGTTTCAATTGTATTTATCTTTCTTATCTCACATTTTAAATGAGATCTTTCAAATAAATTGTCCATGTTATTTAATATATATATATATATATATATATATATATATATATATATATATATATTGCATATTTGGAGTATTTGTACCAGAAAGGTCCATATTTAAAATGAGTCATTGAGGTAGGAAGACACATCCTTAACCCAGATATTTTGAGGTAGAAAAATCCACTTTTAATCTGAGCCACACTTTCTTCTGGAAGCTTATATTAAAAACAAGAAAGAGGAAAAGTCTATACAACTGCCTGAATCTTCCTTTACTTGATAGCAAGACCATTCCTTCACTAGCATTGGAGATTGTTTCTTTAGAGTTCTGACGTACACTGAAGACAATCTGAGCCATGCAGCCTCGTGGATTGAATAATTACTGTATCTTGAACCTTTTGTATTTAGGCAGCCATTGTTGGGTTATTAGATGACAGTCTATAAGTAATTTTAGTAAAACCTCTTTACATATATATTTTACCGGTATCTTATCTAGAACAAAAGGACAACTAGGGAAGATGAAGGGGAATGCAAATGGGAAGGGAAGACTTGAAAATATCATCAGCCACAAATGAAACATTTATGCATAAATGACAATAAAAAACTAAACCAGAAACTTCTATGCCTAATAAACAAACACATTCAACAAAATAGCAAGATACAAATTTAACATTTCTAAATTAGTAGCCTTCTGATATACAAGTGACAAATGGACTGTGAAATAATTCAGGATGGTAATAACTCACAGTAGCCTTAAATTTTTTTGGATCACTGTAACTGACCAAAAGAAGACTTATATAATACAAAAAAAAAATAACCACAAAGACATAGAAAAAGAAAATGAAGAAGATACCACAAGAGAGAAAGATCTCCTGTGCACATACATATTGGTAGGATTAATACAGTAAAAATGGTCACCATACCAAAAGCAATCTACAGATTCAATACAATATCCATCAATATGTCAACTAATTCTCCACAGATCATTAAAGAGAAATTTCAGCTTCTAAGTGTTCAATAAGCAGGCTACAATCTATATAATCACAGATGTTAGGAAGAAAGTGATGGACTAGGAGTGACAGAAGGATCTTGCAAGGAAGGTGAGCTAAAATAGACAATTATGAGTGAATGAACTGGTGAGGAGTCTGGAAATGTAATAAGTTGTGAGAGAAAGGAAGAGAAAATGGGAAGGGCAACTAAAATTAAGGGTTGTCTAAGGGGTTATATGAAAACCACTACAATAAAAGCTTCTTATATATGTATTTTATAAATATTTCTATGTCTCTCTCTCTCTCTATTTTTCTATCTATCTATCTGTCTATCTATTCATCTATGAATGATAATGGAATTTGCAAATAATAGGAGAGATAAAGACCCAACTAGATATCTCTCTACATCAACTAAAACTGGTAGTCCAGGAGATAGTTGTATCTAAGTGAGATTTTGTTGGTCAGTTGAGCCCCATTGAAACCCCTAAACAACACAGCCTATTGCTAACTGAAGGTAAGGTCCTCTTGCTGAGGACCGTAACTCATTGAATATGGAGAAATCTGGCACTTACTAGAGTGTAAGGATTAGTGCTTATTGTATTAGACAGTCCTATAAAAGTATCAGAGGAGAAAGGCAAAATTCAATCTTACAAAACCTTCTTTCTACTATGGTAATCTGCCTGTGATATCCTGGTGAAATAGTGGGGTAAAGTTATGAGAGTAATCAATCAATATCTGACTGGAATTATTACCTAATCCATGAGATTAAACCCACACTTAATACAGCTTGGGTAACCAAGAAAATGAGACTACATAAGCTACAGATCTGGGGGAAAAACAAATAGTACTGTTCAGCCAAAATTACTTGGCAATAAAATGTCTTCTAACAACATTTTACATAACTCATAGATCAGTCTTTTTCTCAGCCATCATCAGAGAAGCTTTCTTCTGTAACAGGTGCAAACAAATGCAGAAACTTATAGTGTGACAATGTGTAGAAATCTCAGACAATGTGTGAGAGATATTGAAATGGTCTGTCTTATATGGGATGTCTTCTTCAAACCCCTCCATGTAGGGCTCAGTGATCTCTGCAGAAAAGGTTATGGACAGAGCGTAAGAGACATAGAAATAAAAGACATCAAGAAAACAAGGACTTCTAGATGCAGCAGGACTGATGGACATATGAACTCACAGAAACTGTGGCAGCATGCAAAAGGCCCACACAGGTCTAAGGAAGATGGCATCCCAGTATTGAGAGAGAAAATGGACAGAGCCCCCAAACTTTAACCTAGACTCTCTTTCCAATTGAAAATTGCTTGGAAAGGAAAAAAAAAAGTTTTCTCCAATGGAGTATCCCTGGGAATAAAGAATATACTTAAGGACAAACTCTATACCCAGTGTTAGGTGGCGAAGACAAATTAAATCAATTGTATTTTTGGAGGAATTTTTGTCTCATACTGATTGTCGTGAGTATTTTTTATAGGTCTTTTGCATATATATCATGGTTTTATAGTCTTTCTGTCTCTCTTTCTCTTTCCCTCTCTCTCTCTCGTTTGTGTGTGTGTGTGTGTGTGTGTGTGTGTGAGTGAGTGAGATTTTTGTATATAAGTGCATGTGTCTCTACATCTGCATGGGTTTTGTATGGTTATACTTGACTTTATGTTTGCTTGTTTGTCTTTGTCTTAATCTTGTTTGTTTGTTTTTAGGTGCCTGTTTGTTTTCTAATGAGAGAAAACAAGGAAGATGTGGACTTGAGTGGGTGCAGAGATCAGATCGTGAGGACTTGGGAGGTTAATGGACGGGAATTAGTGATCAAAACAATTAAAACAAAAAATTTCCTGGGCCTTACTATATGGCTCTTTTATTTTTGTTTTTTAAAATGTGTGTTTGTGTGTGACAGAGTGTGTGTGTCTACCTGTGTGTGTGTGTGTGTGTGTGTGTGTGTGTGTGTGTACATGAGTGAATTTAGCTCCATTACAGGTGGTAGTAAGCTGCCTAATTTCGCTTCGAATGGAAATATGAGCATTTGCAAGAATAAAAAGTTTGTAAGCATGAATTCATCTCTTTAACTCTTTGCATGTTTTAAGCACTACACATTTTTAATATTTTCATATGATTTTCTTATTTTAATTATATATATTATATTTTGTATACCTAACTATATTATACATAATATGTAATTACATATAAAACATTCATTTATTTAATCATATTTATATTTTAATTATAATAATATAGATTTATATATATATATATACATATATATATATATATTTTGGTTTTTCGAGACAGGGTTTCTCTGTAGCCCTGGCTGTCCTGGAACTCACTCTGTAGACCAGGCTGGCCTCGAACTCAGAAATCCGCCTGCCTCTGCCTCCCAAGTGCTGGGATTAAAGGCTTGTGCCACCACCGCCCAGCAGATTTATATATTTTAATGATTTTAAAAGTGTAAGTGAAGAACCAAGGCTTTTCCCATTCAGTTTGTTGTAAAATCTGTTTCCTGATTGTGGTAGAAGTCTTCTGCATATGCTTTTTAGAGTAGTCTTGCTCCAGTACCTGCAAAGTGAAAGGGGCAAGACTAAAACTATTTTGTTTTAAGTATGAAGAACAAAGGTACAGAGAAAGTTTGAAAAGAAGACATATGTAAATCTATTCATTGAATAAGAACAACTTCAAAATATTTTTATAAGGTTGAAACCATCAACTATTTAATAACTCAATAGACAATTATTCAATTTAACAAAATATTGTATCTGTGCTTCTTTGAATGTCAAATGAGCCATTTTTTTTTAACTCTTCAGTGCTGCTTCTTCATAGTTTGGTACATCTTTTCTTTTCTTTTTCTTTTTCATTTTTCATTGGCTATTTTATTTATTTACATTTCAAATGTTATCCTCCTTCCTGGTTTCCTCTCCTCTCCCATTCCTCTTCACCCTACTTCTATGAGGGACCTCCCTACCACCCACCCACTACCACCTCACTACCCAGCATTCCCCTCCACTGGGGCATCAAGCCTTTACAGGACCAAGGGCCTCTCCTCCCAGTGATACCAGATAAGGCAATTCTCTGCTACATATGCAGCTGGAGCTATGGGTCCCTCCATGGGTGCTTTTTGGTTGGTGGTTTAGTAGCTGGGAGCTCTGGGGAGTCTGATTGGTTGATATTGTTGTTCTTTCTATGGGCTTGCAAACCCCTTCAGCTCCTTCAGTTCTTCTCCTAACTCCTCCATTGGGGTCTGCTCACTCAGTCTGATGATTAGCTGAAAACATTCACATCTGTTTTTGTAAGGCTCTGGCAGACCCTGTCAGGACACATCTATATCAGGCTCCTGTCAGCAAATACTTCTTGACATAAGCAATAATGTCTGCATTGGTGGCTACATATTAGATGCATCTCCAAGTGGGTCAGTCTCTAGATGTCCTTTGCTTCAGTCTCTGCCCCACTCTTTGTCCTTGCATTTCCTTTAAGCAGGAGCAATTCTGGGTTAATATTCTTGAGATTGGTAGGTGGCTCCATCTCTCAACCAGGAGCCATTTGGCACATCTTTTTCAATCTTGGCCTGGGATTTGAAAAAAAAAAATACATACATAACTAATCATTCATCATCCTCACATTCTTTACCTAAAACATGTAAGCATTTTGAACATATGAAATTACTTAATAAACTATGTTTTTCAGGGAAATGAGAATTCATTACTAAAATATGGTAAACCAGTACTTGCCATAGCTTGACTTGACTGCTTACCTCTTACCTGTATATCAGTACAGGGTTGTATAGCAACAAGGCTCCAAAACATGAATGAAGGAGATATAAACATTGTTTTCTGAAATGAACTCTCTTACAATGACTTCAACTGATGTATTAACTCCAAGTTTTATTTTTGAGACTTACCAATTAATTCTAGATATTAGACAAGACTTACACAGAATAACAGTCAAACTTTTGTGAGTAAATGAACTCTTTGAACAACACCTTTCATAGTTCTTTACTATATCCAAGATGAAGATGCACAGCTTTGGAAGCTATTTTGACACACAAATTCCCTTTAAATAAATTACAACATTCACACAGAAGAGTATCAGTTGCTAACGTTGTGTCTCAGTCACTATTCTAGTGCTGAGAAGAGACTCCGTGAACATGGAAACTCTTACAAAGGAAAGGATTTAGTTGTGGTTGGCTTACAGTTTCAGAAATGTATTCTACTATCATCATGGTGGGGAGCATGGCAGCCTACAGGCAGACATGATGCTGAAGAAATAGCTGAGAGTTCTACACTTGGAGTCTCAGGCAGCAGGAGGAAGAAAGAGACATTGGGTCTGACTCAATAAATTTTGAAACCATAAAGTTCATCCCTCTTTCTCTAACAAAACCACAAACTACAACATTTCCATACCTCCTAAGCATTCTCAACTAGTGCCAATTCCTAATGACTATGCATTCCTTCTTATGATCGTATGGGAGTCATGCTTATGCAGACACAACTAGTATCCACAATCATGTTTTTACAAGATTTACTATGATTCTTAGTAAATTTGCTCTCCTGTGACAACTTTAATGAAAACTTTGAAAAAATGTTAAAATAAATGTTCCATAGAGTCTGAAACCACAGATTGTTAAAATGTTAAGAATATTCAAATGTAGCCGGGCAGTGGTGGTGCATGCCTTTAATCCCAGCACTTGGGAGGCAGAGGGAGTGGATTTCTGAGTTCAAGGCCAGTCTGGTCTACAGAGTGAGTTCCAGGACAGCCAGAGCTATACAGAGAAACCCTGTCTTGAAAAAAAAAATCAAATGTAAAGCTCTTTTTTTTTAAGATTTATTTATTTATTTTTATTAGATATTTTCTTTATTTACATGTCATATAATTTTTCTTTTCCCAGTTTCCCCTCCCAGGAATGAACAAACAAACAAACAAACAAACAAAAACAATAAGAACAAACCCTTGTTGGTTCCCCCCTCCCCATGCTTGCCACCCCACCCTCTCCCACTTATTGACCCGGGCATTCCCCTACACTGGGGCACAGAACCTTCACAGGACGAAGGACCTCTCCTCCCATTGATGAATGATTTTGCAATCCTCTACTATACACATGCTGCCAGAACAATCAGTCCTACCATGTTTACTCCCTGGTTGGTCCCTAGGAGCTCTGAGGGTACTAGTTAGTTCATATTGTTGTTCATCCTAGGGGGCTTCAAACCCTTCAGCTCCATTGGTCCTTTCTCTAACTCCTTCATTGGGGACGCTGTACTCAGTTCAGTGGATGGCTGTGAGCCTCTACATCTGTATTAGTCAGGTACTGTCAGAGCCTCTCAGGAGATAGCTATATTTAGGCTGGCTTGCCCCTCCTTCTGTCTCTGCTCCATAGTTAATCTCTGCAACTCCTTCCATGGGTATTTGGTTCCCCCTTTTAAGAAGGAATGTAATGTCGACATTTTGGTCTTCCTTTTTCTTGAGTTTCTTGTGGTTTGTGGGTTGTTCTTCCTGTATTCCAAACTTCTGAGTTAATAACCACTTATCAGAGAGTGCATCCTTAGTCATCAGGGAAATGCAAATCAAAAAAACTCTGAGATTCCACCTCATTCCAGTCAGATTGGCTGGGATAAAAAACTCAGGTGACAGCAGATGCTGGAGAGGTTGTGGAGATAGAGGAATACTACTTCAGTGCTGGTGGGATTGCAAGCTGGTACAACCACTCTGGAAATCAGTTTATTAGTTCCTCCGGAAATTGGACATAGTTCTATTGGAGGACCCAGCTATACCATTCCTGGGCATATGCCCAGAAGATGCTCCAACATGTAATAAGGATACATATTCCACAATGTTCATAGCAGCCTTATTTATAATAGCCCGAAACTGAAAACAACACAGATGTCCCTCAACAGAGGAATGGATACAGAAATTGTGGTACATCTACACAATGGAGTACTACTCAGCTATTAAAAACAATGAATTTATGAAATTCTTAGGGAAATGGATGGATCTGGAGAATATCATCCTGAGTGAGGTAACCCAATCACAAAAGAACAAACACGGTATGCACTCTCTGATAAGTGGTTATTAGCCCAGAAATTTGGAATACAGGAAGAACAACCCTCATGCTGAGTGAGGTAACACAATCACAAAAGAACACACATAGTATGTAAAGCTCTTTCTGAGATCTTAACATTCTCTCACTAATATTACATAAATCATTATTTTTATTTAATTTCAGTATTTAACAGCTTTTTATGGAAGTGAGTTGGAAGTAATAGTGTATGGGAATATGTCAAATAACACTAATATTTGAGTCATTTATTATAACAAAATTGTATACTGCTATTTTCCACTTTGTTTATGTTTTTTATTTATTTATTTACATCCCAACCACTGCTCATTCCTTCTTGTTCCTCCCAGTCACTCCCCTAACCCCCTTCTGCCAATTAACATCTACTCAATCTTCCCGACTGCAACAGCCTGCAATCCTCCCTACTCACCCCAATATTTGGAGTTTCTGAAAAAAGACACACACACGCATTCTTATATTTTAATATTTCTTAAACAGCTCAGTGGCTGGATCACTGCAAAACCTCCACATGGTTAACACCTCCCATCTTATATTCCTGAGTTATTACTTACTACAATCTATACTACATCTTTGCTGCCATAGACCCAATCTCTACCCACTACCCCTTCCTCTGCTCTTACATGATTTGTGTACTCTCTCTCCTGCACCTCTCAGGTCTGGTCTTACTTTGGGGCAGGGTGTCTCTGTCTCCTTCTTCCTCCCTCCATCCCCTTGCCTGCAAATCTCAAAATCTTGCCTCTCATCTCCCATGGGTCCAGAAAGGTTGACTCTGTAAATCTTCCTTTGGAGTTCCCATCTAATTCTAACCCTTCAATCATTTCCCCCAACTCTTCCATAAGTCTCCCAACCTCAATTTAATGTTCTGCTATGTGTGGACTTCTATTTCAGTCCACTACTAGGTAAGGCTCAGAGGACAGATATCCTAGGCGCCTGCCTGCAACCATAAACAAATATCATTAATAATCATCAGATTTGCTCATGGTATGGGGTTCGAATTGGGCCTATTATCGGTTGCCTTTTCCTCTAGTCTCTGCTCCTTTCCTATATTTCTTTAAAAATATTTTGGATCAAAAAGTTTTGTGGATGGGTTTGTGTCCCTATCCTTCTACCTGACGGCAATTTCTGGCTATAGAATGTGGCTTCTTAAGGTTCCATGTCACCATTGCTAGGCATCTTGGCTAAGCTCCTTGGAATTTCTTCTATCTCTGAGATCTGTGACTTCCTAGAGATCACCCGGGCAGCTGCAGATTTCTATTCATTCTCCTGGTACTCTAGGCCTCTCTCCTGTCTCTCCTCTGACCTGATCCTGCCTCCCCATTTCATTCCACAACCCTGCTCCCTCCCAGTTCCCTCCTCCCTTGAGTAGCCATTCTAATGTCTAGTAAAATAAACTTTCAGCAAAACTTTACCAAGAGAGATGGGAAAGGACACTTCATACTCATCAAAGGAAAAATCCACCAAAATGATATCTCAATTCTGAACATTTATGCCCTAAATGCAAGGACAGCCACTGTTATAGCTGGATAAGCAAAATGTTGTTTATTTACTTCCTTGAAGCTTTCATAGCATCTTAAGTTATCGTGAAAGCCAATCTTCAGGTGAAGACTTCTGGTCAGTTCCACCTCAGGGACTCTTACCTTGTTTTTATTCACCAATAGAGACATTTTACTTTTTTGTCTCTTGGGGAAAACAAGGGTAATGACCATATCTTGTATGTTTTGGGACTCTCTGTCAATCTAGCCAACAACTCAAAAGAGGGCCTCTCATGTCTGGTATTGGGAGGTTACGTTGGGGTTGCTTTCAGCCCTCAGAGACAAGTTTTGTCAGCCCAGAGGAGAAAACCTTATATAAATTATGTGTGAATATTTATACATCAAATTGCATTATTTAGCATTTAGTCCCAGTGAAAAACTTTCTCTGCCATGGCTACACCTATTCCTACAAGACTGACCCTCCTAATAGTGTCATTCCCTTTGAACCTATGGGGACCATTTTCCTTCAAACCACCACAGTAATCATTCATTTAAAAATGATTGTTTATATAATAGTTTTTTTATGCTTGTTTAAAATTAATTTGGGTAATTGGTCATTTTCAAAAGCTTCTAAAAATATTCTTATGGATTTTGAAAAATTTTAAACATGTAAATTTTAAACACTTGAATTTTTAGGATAACATAAAAATATCACTTATGGAATTTAAAAAAGTGCAGAAATTCCAGGCAATCATTCAATATTTATTAATGCTTTGAGATTGTAGGAAAGGCTGGCTCTCATCGGCTTAAGAAGAAATAAAAAGTAATTAAATTTCTTTAGGTGCTATTCTAAAGCTTTTCCTCCTTCAGATCCATACAACTGAGTATAATTAATGTCCACACCAACATCATTGAACTGCTGCTATTTTTATTATTAAGCAAACCTGAATACTAGATTAGAGTGTATGGCAGCACCATGCTTTTGATTTTATTTTTTTTGTTTCATGTGTTTTTCTTTTAAAATTTTAGGCTTTGATTTAGGTCACACAGAAAAAAAAGTAAATTAAGGTTGGAAGATCATTTGGGATGGATAATCTTGCCTAGTGAAAAATCTAATCAAAGTTCCCTGCCTCACAGGATAGGCTTCATTATTCATTACTACAGTTAACAGATGTGTGCTTTGGTCCTCAATTTGATGGGGGGTAGGAATGTTGGTCCTAAGTCTATTCCTTAGAAGCCATATGTTCCCAGGCAAAATTACTTAGTTGGCCTCACTCCATCTTAGTGCAGAAGAAACTGGGTCAGGAAAGACAGCCATCTTTGGTTTATGGTTTTTCACCTTTGTCAGTAAGTCAAAAGAACACACATGTTCCAAAATCAAGATGTGGTGGCTAAGAATCTACCTGTGTTCAGAATCAAAATACATAAATTACTTACAGAAAAGCAAAAGACTATACTGAGGACATGTCCTTAAGAATATCTTTTCAAAGACAATCTGGTAACCAACAAATACCACCACAGTTTACTACTGGGAAGAAGAAAGTTTCCAAGAATAAAATCAGCATGATTGTGAAGTACAATGAATTGGAATGGATGGATTTTCCCTAAAATATTCCTTGTTGTTTTTTATAGTTTAGAGGAGCTTACTAAATTAGGCTGTTTATATGACACATAGATTTACTAAATTTGATAGTAAAAAGAGCCAGAATTGATCTCCAAGTTGTTAACCTCAGAAGACAGATGTAAATGAAATGACATGTATTTTTGAGAATTTTTGTGTCAATACTTTTCTTTAATCCCAAGGGTATCCTTCAGAGTATTTAGCTCATCTTTCAGACAAGTGATCACATTATCAAGGTCACACCATTCCTAGGTGTGCCAGTAGGAAATGGATATTCACACCTTTGAACAGTTAAAGTCTGGACTGAGGTGTAGCTGATCTTCCAATTGCAGGTTTATTTTTCTTACAGTGGAATAGCATTTTATGATTCTGTCAGAGAAAGTCTATCATTTTTTACTCTCCCTTACACATCACACTTCAAAGGAATTTATTTTGAGGAAAGAACAATATAGAAATTCATGAAGACCCAGGGCGATTTTCTTAACAGTAGAAGAAATGCTCACACTGGGAAGAAATCAAGCAGGGAAGCTACAAATAGCATTTCCACATGCACTCACCCGTTGTAATCCTTGCTTTTCTGGCTTTTTATTTTATTTTGCTTCATTTGATTTTTCTGCTGTCCAAGAAAGGCAGAACAAAAAATATGATTCCTCAAATTAACAATAAGCTATAAGTGATTTCCAGAATATTCTAGACATTTAAAAAGAGATAAAAATGTAGAGGCTCACAGCCATCCACTGAACTGAGTACACGGTCCCCAATGAAGGAGTTAGAGTACTTTACGTTCACTCTACCCTTCTGATCTGTTTCTGACCTTTCTAAGCCTAAAAACCACGGAAGAAACTGAGCACTGAATCAAACGTCTAAAACGCTAGGTCAGGGTCAATCTTCCAGTAATGTTTTTCCTCTAGTATGTTGTTAGAGCAATGAAAAGTGATTAGAATCTGCATTTACTAGAATTTATTTTAAATGCAATATCAAATATTTCTGTAGATTCTTAATGGTGAATAAACTGAAATGTTTGATGAACCTTCAAAAAAAGAAAATGAACAGACAACTCCAATTTTAGCTAGCACACGTGCAGGATAATAAAATACCATGTCTTTATGTGAAAGTAAATTTAACAGCATTCTCTTACGTTCAAAATAAATTTCTTCCATTGTATAGATATGAGATATGTTGAGGCACACAGTGACTGGCTATAATTATGTATAATGCTTTAGGTGCTTTTTTGGCATATAGATTTAATAATAAATATGTTGTTTTACACTTTTTGATAGTTATATCTGTAATTTATTGCATTTTAATGACCTAGCCAGACAGTTTTTCCCCCTACATTGTCTTTAAATAAGAGCAATGTTAACTCTTAGAAAAATGTCTTTGAAGTGCCATATAATTATAGATTATCAGATTCTTATCATCTTTAAATCAAGAGATTAAAAATTGTCTTTTTAAAATAACTCCAATATACTTGAGCAATTCCTATAGATTTTCCTTGACTCTAGACAGATTCATGAACAAGTAGCTATTTACATTACATATTAAAGTACAAAATTAGCTTAGTGGAGACCTCCTGATAATTGTTTCAGAATAAAATGCATTTTCTTAATCCCACCATAATTCTATTTCTTAAAAAAATTAAAAATTTAACTATTACGTTAGTTGTTATACATATAAATGAAAAAGTTTATTTCATTAATTGTCCTAATAAAACATGATCAAATCATTAATCTTATTAGACAGTTCTGGAATAAATTACCTTCAATGCACTTGTAATTTTAAGCATAGTATTTCCAGGATCTACATTGAAATAAACAATGACTCAATTACAATTTCAAATATATAAAGAAATTTGATAGTACTTTAATGTTAGAGATAAAATATATTCAGAAGATATTTTGAGACATATAATACTGGTAATTTTCAATATGAGAAGTGAATAATTCTCCCATATAGTAGTAGCTAAATGAATATTATTTCAGAAATTCTTCTAACATATTTTATTAATGTGAGGGTGTGATTTTATACACAGAAATTCTGATGTAGTCATAACATTGAAACACATTTTTTAAAAGAAGACACAGTAGTTTGTAATGGGAAAATAAAAGTTTTAGGTATAAAAGTGAAATATTTTGAGTTTTTTTTTGTATAAATGATTACATTCTGTGAATCTAATTTTAAAATCTACCTTTCACTTTATTTTCTAGTTCTTTGGTTTCTTTTTACCTATATTTATCTCATCTAATTATTAATTGTTCTTCTACAAAATGTAGTTACTATCTTAGGAATCATTAAAACCATACATCATTTTTTAGGAACTTGCTTTTGGTGTGACTACCCACAAAAAAAGAGGCCACTAATTTGTTTTCTGTGGTGTGAGAGAAGGAATAAAGTAGATTAATATACACCTCAGAAGAATACAGGTTAGAGGAGTAACACAGTACAAGGAGTCATGTTTACAGATGTCTGGGAGAGAAGAACATGAATATTTTGACTTGATACCTGGGGAGCCGCTATAGAAGTGTAGTAAATTCTTTTTTAATTAATTAATTAATTAATTTTTTATTAGATGTTTTCTTTATTTACAATACCTCCTTTCCCAGGTTCTCCTCCAAAAACAAAATAAAATAAAATAAAATAAAATAAAATAAAATAAAATAAAAAACCAAAAACTAAAATAAACCCCTGTTCCCTCCCCCTATTCACCACCCCAGCCCCTCCTGCTTACTGTCCCTGGCATTTCCCTCCACTGGGGCATTGAAGCTTCACAGGGCCAAGGTCCTCTCCTCCCATTGATGACCGATTTAGCCATCCTCTGCTATATGTATACTGCTGGAGCCATGAGTCCCACCATGTGTACTCCTTGGTTGGTGTTTTAGCCCTAGGAAGCTCTGATGGTACTAGTTAGTTTATATTGTCCTTCATTCTAAGGGGCTGCAAACCCTTAAGCTCCTTGGGTCTTTTCTCTAGTTCCTTCATTGGGGATCCTGTACTCAGTCCAATGGATGGCTATGAGCCTCTACTTCTGTATTAGTCGGGTACTGTCAGAGCCTCTCAGGAGACAGCTATATCAGGCTCCTGTCAGCCAGCACTTGCTGGCATCCACAATAGTATCCAGATTTGATGACTGAATATGGAAAGGATTCTCAGGTGAGGAAGTCTCTGAATTTTCAGTTTGGTGGTTCCTCTGGAAATTGGACATAGTTCTACCAGAGAACTCAGCTATACCACTCCTGGGCATATACCCAGAAGATGCTCCAACATGTAATAAGGACACATGCTCCACTATGTTCATAGCAGCCTTATTTATAATAGCCTGAAACTAGAAACAGCCTAGATGTCCCTCAACAGAGGACTGGATATAGAAAATGTGGTATATCTGCACAATGGAGTACTACTCAGCTATTAAAAAACAATGAATTTATGAAATTCTTAGGGAAATGGATGGATCTGGAGAATATCATCCTGAGTGAGGTAACCCAGTCTCAAAAGAACACACATGGCATGCATTCTCTGATAAGTGGATATTAGCCTAGAAGATTGGAATACACAAAGTACAATCCACAAACCACAAGAAACTCAAGAAGAAGGAAAACCAAAGTGTGGATACTTTCTTCCTTCTTAAAAGGGGGAACAAAATATCCATGGAAGTAGTAGTAGAGACTAACTATGGAGCAGAGACTAAAGGAATTAATTAATTTTTTATGCTCCATGTTTTATCCCCTACCCTCCATTCACCATACAATTGTTCTACATCTTATACCTCCTCCCCACCCCCTGTCTCCATGTGGATGTCCCCACCCCTCACTCCACTTGACCTCTAAACTGCCTGGGGCCTCCAGTCACTTGAGGGTTAGGTGCTTCAACTCTGAATGAACACAGGCCCAGCAGTCCTCTACTATATGTGTTTTGGGGGCCCCGTATCAGCTGGTGTATGCTGCTTGATTGGTGGTCCAGTATTGGAGAGATCTCAGGGTTCCAGATTAATTGAGACTGCTTGTCCTCCTACAGGATTGCTTTTCCTCAGCTTCTTTCAACCTTCCTTAATTCAACAAAAGGGGTCAGCTGCTTCTGTTTATTGGTTGGGTGTAAATATCTGCTTCTCACTCTTCCCAGTTCTTGTTGGGTCTTACTGAATGTGCTCATGCTAGGTCCCTTTTTGTGAGTGCTCCATAGGCTCTGTAAAAGTGTCAGGCCTTGGGACTTACCCTTGAGCTGGATCCCACTTTGGGCCTATCACTGAACCTTCTTTTCCTCAGGCTCCTCTCCATTACCATCCTTGTAATTACTTCAGATAGGAACATATATGGGTCAGACATGTGACTGTGGGATGGCCCCACTCTTCCTCATTTGATGTCCTGTCTTCCTGCTGGAGGTGGGCTCTATAAGTTCCCTCTCCCTACTGGTCAGGCATTTCATCTAAGGTCCCTCTCTTTAAGTCCTGAGACTCTCTCACCTCCCAGGTCTCTGGTGTATTTTAGAGGATCGCCCCAACCTCCTATCTCCCAAGGTTGCCTCCATTCTTTTTGTTCCATTCTTTCTGTTCCATTCTTTCTGCTAGCCCTCAGGGCTTCTGTCTTTTTCCCTCACCCAGTACCTAATTATGTACCCCTTTCTCCCCCATTCTCTCGACCCTGTCCACTTTCCCTTCCAGGTCCCTCGCTTTCTACCCACTTATGATTTCTTTCTTCTCTCTCTCAAGTGGGACTGAGATGTCCTCACTTGGGCACTTCAGCTTATTGACCTTTTTAAGTTCTGTGGACTGTATCTTGGATAGTCTGTACTTTTATTTTTTTGCTAATATCTACTTATTAGTGATTATATACTATGCATGTCCTTTTGGGTCTGAGTTACTTCACTCAGGATGGTATTTCCTAGTTCCATCCATTTGCATGCAACACTCAGGATGTCCTTGTTCTTAATAGCTGAGTAGTATTTCATTGTGTAAATGAACCACATTTTCTGTATCCACTCTTCTATCGTGGGACATCTAGGTTGTTTCCAGCTTCTGGCTATCACAAATAAGGCTGCTATGAACATCGTGGAATAGATGCCTTTGTGGCATGGTGGGACAACTTTTGTATATACTCCTAAGAGTGGTATTGCTGGGTCTTCAGGTAAATCTATTTCCAATTTTCTGAGGAACCTCCAGATTGACTTACAGAGTGGTTGTACCAGTTTGCAATCCCACCAGCAATGGAGGTATGTTCCTCTTTCTCCACATCCTCTCTAACATGTGTTGTCACCTGAGGTTTTGATCTTAGCCATTCTGATTGGTGTAAGGTGGAATCTCAATGTCGTTTGATTTGCATTTCTCTGATAACTAAGGACTTTGAACACTTCTTTAGGTGCTTCTCAGCCATTCGAGATTCCTCAGTTGTGAAATCTCGGTTTAGTTCTATACCCAATTTTTGATTGGGTTGTTTGTTTGGTGATTAGCTTCTCGAGTTCTTTATATATTTTGGATATTAGCCCTCTATCGGATGTGGGGTTAGCAAAGATTTTTTTTTGTAATCTGTAGATTGCTAATTTATCTTACTGACAATGTCCTTTGCCTTACAGATGCTTTCCAGTTTTGTGAGGTCCTATTTATTAAATCTTGATCTTAGAGCGTGAGCCATTGGAATTCTGTTTAGGACATTTCTGACTGTGCCAATGAGTTCAAGGCTCTTTCTCACTTTCTGTTCTATTAGATTCAGTGTATCTGGTTTTATGTTGAGGTCCTTGGTCCACTTGGACTTGAGCTTTATGCAAGATGACAAATATGGGTCTATTTTCATTTTTCTACAGACAGCCAGTTAGACCAGCACTATTTATTGAAGATGCTTTCTTTTTTTCACTGTATATTTTTGTGGTATTATTTCTGGTTCTTCAATTCTATTTCATTGATCAATATGTCTGTCTCTGTACCAATAACATGCAGTTTTTTGTTTTTTGTTTTTGTTTTTGTTTGTTTGTTTTTTTTTTAATCTCTATTGCTCTGTAGTAAAGCTTGTGGTCAGGAATGGTGATTCCCCCAGTCGTTCTTTTATTGTTAAAAGAATGTTTATTGTCTAGAATTGTTTTGGCTATTCTGGGGTTTTTGCCTTTCCAGATGAATCTGAGAATTGCTCTTTCTATTTCATGGAAGAATTGTGTTAGGATTTTGATGGAGATTGCAATGAATCTATAGATTGCCTTTGGTAGGATGGCCACTTTTACTATGTTAATCCTGCCAGTCCATGAGCTTTGGAGATCTTTCTGTTTTCTGAAATCTTCAATTTATTTCTTGAGAGACTTGAAAATATTGTCATACAGGTCTTTCACTTGTTTGGTTAGAGTCACACCAAGGTATTTTATATTATTTGTGACTATTTTGAAGAATGTCTTTTCCCTAATTTCTTTCTCAGCCTGTTTACCATTTGTATAAAGGAAGGCTACTGATTTATTTGAGTTGAACTTATATCCGATCACTTTGCTGAAATTGTTTGTCAGCTGGAGAAATTCTCTGGTAGAACTTTTGGAGTCGCTCATGTATACTATCATATCATCTGCAAATAGTGATACCTTTATTTCTTCTTTGCCAATTTGTATTCCCTTGATCTCCCTTTGTTGTTTTATTGTTCTAGCTAGCACTTTGAGTATTCTATTGAATAGATATGGGAGAGTGAGCATCCTGTCTTGTCCCTGATTTTAATGAGATTGCTTCAAGTATGTTTCCATTTAATTTGATATTGGCTGTTGGTTTGCAATAAATTGATTTTATAATGTTTAGGTATGGGCCTTGATGAGAGAAAACAGAGATCTAGGAGAGTTAGTACAAATATGCCAACCCATTCCTGGAGAAAAGAGGATTGCTCCTGTCCAGAGAAAGGGCCCTTTACAGGGACAGAATGGTAACTTCACAGATTGATGATTGACTTACTGGCATAGAATAATAACTGGCAAATAATAGAAGGGGAAAGGATAAAGAAAGAAGAAGTAAAAGTATCACCACTGCTTGACCTTATCGGATGTAGCTTAAGTTGAATTTCTTCAAAGAAGCAGAACCAATAGGCAACCATTTTGCATGTTTTGTCTCTATAGTCTTGTTACCTCTTCATATCACTGACTATAAAGCCAAATGTATGTAAAATTGCACTAGCACTGTACATGCTCAGACTTTTCATTGTTATTTCTCCTAGATGATAAAGTAAAAATAAACAAACAAACAAAGAAAAAAATATATATCTGTTAGGAGTGGTAATACACTTGACATGATATAAGGTGTGTGAAGATATGTGTAAGTTACATATAATACTGTTCCAATTTATTTTAGCCTCTGTGGAGTGTCCTAGAAGCCCAATCTCACACAGATACCCAGTGACAGCTCTCTCATCACCTGCTAAGACAAAAATATTCAACCAAATATTCAGATACATGAGATCCCCCATAAATTTATCAGAAAAAAATAACCAGCAAAAACATGAAAGACGTTTACACCTAAAATGAAAGTGAAAACTGGAGCTCTCTCTCTGTCTCTCTCTGTCTCTGTCTGTCTCTGTTGTCTCTGTCTCTGTCTCTGTCTCTCTCTGTCTCTGTTTGTCTCTGTCTGTCTCTGTTTGTCTCTGTCTCTGTCTATCTCTGTTTGTCTTTGTCTCTGTCTCTCTCTCCCTCTCTCCCTCTCCCTCTTTCTTTCTCTCTGTCCTCTCTGAATGGTATATGTGTGTACAGTGTATCCATGCATGCATATCTGTACAGACAAATGCCTGAATTCCCAGACTGGATTATGGGACTACTACCTTCTGAATTTCTGCTGGTACATTCCAAAACTCCTTATAAGTTTTAGGATCATCTTGCTTGCAGTCTGCCTTAGAAGATAGTGATAGTTTCTCCTCAGTATTCATGCGATATTAGTCTTCCAGATACTCCAGAGAGACCAAGATATCGAATATCTTTTGAAGCCCTTGCAAAAACTAATAAAATAGTATTAAATATAACTTACACATGTGATCCCATATATCTTAAATCATTCCCAGTGCATACCATAACTGATAAGTTATAAATGTTGCATAAACAGTTATACTTTATTATCTTGGGAAAAATAAAGAGGAAAATGTCTTCATGTGTATAATACTAATCCATTCTAAAATGTATTTTTAATTAAAATCCATTCCATCTTTTACTCTCACATTAGGAAAGGTGAACAGTGAGCTCCTGAGATATATTTCTTTCTGCACCATCAAAATCTTGCTGCTTTTGGAAATAAAAAAATCAAGACCATAGGTTTATGTAGCCAATGTTCAGTTTTTCTTTTTTCTTTTTTCTCATTGAGCCAATTACACAGCCAAAGACTGAGAAAAAAATTTAAGGAGACAATAAAATACGTCATTTCTGTCATCTGAATAAGCTGAAGATGACAAGAAAGGATAAATGTAAAAACCTGTCAATTTTGAGAAATGTGAAGACAGACAACTTGGAGACCAGTAGAAATGAGGAGAAATAATTAATATATATATGCATATGTATACATATATATATACATACACACACATATATATATTTGTATATATACATATACATATATATATATACATATATGTATATATATATATGGGGGTGTGAAATAATAAGAATTTATTATGAGTGTGACTTGGAGTAAAAAAACAAGTTAAAATGGAGCTGACTACTCCCTTAATAAATGAGAAGTGTTTAGATGCTGTCAAATGAAATGTGGGAAGAAATTAGAAGGAGCTGAAAGATGAATTTATTGGCCAAAGTAGGTGCTCAGTTGTAGATATTGAGGCAGAGATTCTAAGGGAATATACATGTGCAAAAGCAGACATTTAACCTGTCTAACTTCAACGGGAGTATTCTGCATATGAATAACATTTGTGTCTAACATCTTCCTCTGACCAGCTATATGTCTCTTGGTAATGTCTCATTATTTGGGTATGAATTGAGGTTCAGATAGAGCATGGCATCAGTTTGGTTTATGTCATACAATTCTACTTTCATCTACAAACATTGACCACAGTACAACCTTGTTCATTAAAAGGTTAATTTATATGAATGAAAGCTTCCAGTACTAACAGTTTAAAACATAAATGTAGAAACAATAATATTGTTTTATATTTTTTATAGTTTTAAAAGTTAACACTTAGAGCCAATGTTGAAAAAGTAGACTACCTTTTGTGCTTATTGCAGGATCAACTATTTATACTTGACACTTTTAAATGGGGACATTATTGTCCACAGCCTGAGTCTCAGGAGACCTTCGTCTGCTATAGATTCTATTCCCTAAAGCAGCTTCATCTATGAAAGTCACCAACAAAGATACATGAGACAATTATCTAGATTGTTCACACCCTAGGGAGGGATCTGCCTATACTTGGCCTACATTTGGCACCAGAAACATACTCATTCTCTTATGATGGAATTCTTTTATTAATTGGCACAGGTCCTCCATATAGAAACAGGAAATTGCTAGGTTAGCGTTATTTGGAATCATTATTTCACTCCAACCTAGTAGCTGTCATTTTAATGAAAATTAAAAGATATATACCTATTATGCAAATAAATACTCTGGAGTATAGCTTATGCCTTGCATTTCAAATCTGTTTTGAAAAAGTGGATGCAGGTAAAACTGACAACACAAATGAATGAGTAAAAATAATACATCCCCACCTTCCTGCGTAACATTGTATGACAGCTTATGCAATCAGAATGTGTCATTTGTTGTGGGCAAGTTGGGAATGATTAATCTCTGGATCTCTTAATCTGATGATAAATAATGGCAGTTTTGAAGTCTTCTAATATAAATGCATGTATATTGTTCATGTGCATATGGAGTTCCACTGGAAATATTCTTGCTTGTGAGCAGAACAATGGGCCCCTGAAACTGAAGTGCAGCAACTGTGAACTTCAGATCCGTTCCCTGTGTCTGAACCGATCTTACTGAGAAGCAAACACTGAGTGGTCCTGAGACTTGATGCCTAATTACCAGATTCTGCCTGCTTAAAGGCAACATAGAACAGAGCTCATTCAAACCTCACATTTTACGTGAACACTCTTATTTAATTTCCTTGGTGTGGAGAGATGGCTCAGTGACTAAGAACACTTACTGCTTTTACAGATAACCTGGCTTTTGTTTCCAGCACCCACAGTGGGTATCTCAAGTACCTCCAATCCCAATAAATTTGACCCTTTTGGAGCACATATATATTTGTGAGTACTCAAACATACACAAAGTAAGAATAAATAAAAATTAGCCCAAGTGTTTATACAAAATATGAAACGTTGAAGATGGGTTTTCCGTAAATTTTTAGAAAATATGAGTACTGATATTTCTTGAAAAAGTTCAAACAGTCATATTTAAATTATAGAAATGTAATTTGGTTAGTGCATGTATCTATTAATTATTAGCAGAAGTATGAACCAATAGAGTCAATATATATTAAAATACTTTTAGGAAATTAGTTTAATAAACTGTCTTTGTAGTGCACCTATGGTTGACTTATATCACAGAGATACAGAATACAATAGTTGCTGACTTTGCAAGACTGATTAACCAGAAGAACTAATTTGGTGCTAAAGACTTAAGAGAGTACTGGAAGCTGCTGGCCTCTGTTCATGGAGTTAAGAAACTGATGCAAATGTTAGCAAAGGAATGCAGGAATGGTAGTAAGATGATAGATGATCTTATTAGCAACAATAAATGAATACTTACAAACAGCAAACTTTGTTTTCCCTTACGGTTACCTGGTGATACCACAGAATGCCATCCACACGTAGGGCTTGTCGTCTCATTTCAAATAATAGCTTACAAAAATTTTTAGATGATTTCAGATCAAGTCAATTGACATCCATGAAATATTAACCATGATAGAGATTCTGTTTGTATACCTTAGATATCCATTCATCCATCCATTCATCCATCCATCTATCCATCCATCTATTCATACATTAGTGTACTTGCACAAATACATACACACACAGATAGTGATAGAGAGAGACACAGAGACAGAGAGACAGGGAGAGATAGAGAGAGACAGAAAAAGAGAGTGGGGTAACACTGGCATCAAAAAAATACAACTTTCATCTCAAAGGGTGAGAGTTACTGAGACATAAGAGGCAATCAATATATATGACTGGCCATGGCCTAGTAATACAGGCGGTTTGAAGACTACCCAAAGCTCCAAGCGCTTCATGGAATGTATTTCATAAAATATTTTTTATAATAGTAGAGCAAAAAAGTCATAAATCATTATTTTTCAAATATATTGGTGTGTACATTCAGTGCACAGATTACAACAAAGTGGACAAACCTTTACTATAGGTCTACAATGCCACCTGATTGCATTCTTAGGTTTTAGAGATCTATTCATACATTTCTAAGAATTTAGACAATCGTCACAAAGATGTTATTTAACCATGAGATGCTCAATAAATGGTTACTAATGGGGCTAAAGTTTGCACAAGATCAATTGGGTCTAGGACTGAAACATTCCACATCAGCCATATAGTCATAGCTTTTTTCTCCATGTTTCCTTTGTATTCCAAGAACCTTAAATTATCTTCATGGGCTTTTAATCTTGTTTACAAGAGAATTTAAAGAACTGAATAGCATTATTTGCTGGAAAATTTTGGTGTTACAGAGAAACAATAATGGATGAGACATACTAGAGTTGCTGGGAACAGGTATATAAAAAGAGGGAAAGAGGAAGTTTATTTTAATAGAATACAAGTAAAACAGCATACATTGGATGACAGGTGGTCATGCTAAATAAGAGAAAAAAATTGTGGCAAGTTCTTTGTTCCTTGTATTTTGAACTAAAAAGATACAAAACCACTCTCCTCTTGGAGAACACTTGGAGGAGTAACATTGCTAACATATATCATACCTTTGCTTAAGAAGATGCTGCCATATTAGTACACACTCACACACACACACACTGCAAAGACAAAGGAGTTATAATAATTTACTTCATTGCATATTTTCCATTAATACTCCATTTTAGAAATTCTTCTATCTCCACTTTTGCAATATGAGTGTGGTACTAAGGACACTTTATGGTCTTCCATTCCTTACAGATTGTGAACCATCTTCTCAGATTGACATGTCTGTGTCAATAATTTCTCTGCATAAGTCAGAATGCTAAGATATTGTTTTCCATTTTGAACTTTCTGTAAGTCCCACAAAACTGAAGCAGAATGAAATAAGTCAGCCTTTGTCTTGTCATTCTTATGCCTCACATTCGTTCTGTGGACATCTGTTTACAAGCCATGAATGGCCAGAAGTAGAGTGGATCCTTCTCTGTTTAAAAGGTTGATATTTGGAGGTGTTTTGCTTTTGTCTTTCTGAATAGCTCTGTAGCCTAAAATTCCCCTGCCTTAATATGGGCTAATTCTGGTACGGAGATATTCACTTTCACAAAAGTAAAGAAATTATCTGAAATTATCTTGCCTCAGTTCCCTTTTTAGTATTTAAGTGTCAAAATTGGTGAAATTATGATACTGTCAATCTTTAACAGTTATTACTAAAAAAAATCATCTTAGAAAATAGTATTTTGGGATATATGCTAGAATAGTTTTAAAATACCTTGCTATTTGAAGATGATCTTGAAACCCTGATCCTCCCATGTGCACCTCCAAAATGCTGAGATGAAAAGTGAATATGTACTTAAGGGTATGTTTGTGTAATGCTTGAATAGAAACTGTGTTTGTGCCTGTGAGACAGTTCCTGCCATATGTATATATTTTTGATGCAAAAATTTTAATAGTTCAAAAATTACTAGCATTAAAAAATCAATTTTGTCAAGCTAAAATATAAACAATAAAAATCTGTAATTCAGGAGAGTGAAATCCATGCTATGAGTTGGGTTGACTGAACAATCTTTTCATTTTTATTCTTGTTTGTTCCAAAAAGTGATATGAATGAAACCTGAATAGTTAGGAGTTTACAAGATAAATGGAATTTATTAATTGTGAGGTTTATATCTTCAGGGAAACAAACAGCAAATACGCTTTCAAACTAATTATGCTGCTGATTACAAGGAAGCTTATTAGTACCTCCTAGAATGTTTACATAGAAAGCTAATATAAAATTTGGGTATAATATTTACAATACCAGGTCTGTAATTTACCCTATCACAGTAACCTCAGATCTGAAATGTATCCTAAAAAATACCAAGGATTTTATGTCAAATTCCACAATGTAATAATTTTATTTTAGCCTTGATTTCTTTTCTTCACCGTGTATTTCCAAATCTTTAACTATTCTCATGAATTAATTATCATTTGTGTTTATAACCCTAATAACTTTTTTCATATAGACTGATACTTTTTGACCATGATTATTTTCTTCCTGGTTAATTTGCAATAGCTTCATGAATGGTCTATTTACTTATATTACAATCCCTATTTAATCTATTACTATTCAAATAATAAGAGTATGAGATTGAAGTCAGGTAGTGTTTTCTCTCAATAGAAAACCTGCATGTGGTGTCTTATGTCAGAACAAAAATAATTGTGTGGCAGAATGTCACATTAGCTCACAATAGCCACACCGATATACTCTTTTTGTTCAGTAGTTCCAGCTTCATTCATGACTTCTTACTTCTCTACATTCAGTGTTCTTGTGGAAAATAATAATTTCCCCAGCGTCTATTTCTTTACTTTTGGAACTTTCCTTCTCAACATATTTGCACTGAAAGTAGCTCACATTTTTAAATCAGTATCAATTTGGTGAGATAATTAATAATCAAAGTAAGTTTTCCTTGACACTCCTTTTAGTAATACGTCAATGTTTTCCTATGTTTTCTTCTGCTGTATTCTTCTTATTAGAGTATTAAATTTAGGGTTTTTTGTTTTTTTTTTAGGATATTTTCTTTATTTACATTTCAAATATTTCCCCTTTCCACATCTCCCCTTCAGAAACCCCCTATTCTATCTTACCTCCCCCTGCCTCTATAGGGTGCTTCACCACCCACCCACCCACTCCTGTCTTCCCATGTCCTGGCATTCTGCTACACTGGACAATTGAACACCCTCAAGCCCAAGGGCCACTCCTCCCACTGATGTCCAAAAAGGACATCCTCTGCCATGTGTCCCTCCATGTGTGCTCTTTTGTTGGTGGTCCAGTTCCTAGGAGCTCCTGGGGTTCTGGCCAGTTGACACTATTGCTCCTCCATGGCGCTGCAAACCCCCTCAGCTCTTTTAAATTTCATTTTTAAAAAATGTTTTTTAATTACTTTTGTTGTTATTTGGCTGGGTTACACTGCACAACTATCAGAGTATGTGAGTCTTCTTGATGTACAAATAGCACCAAGAATGAGATAGCACTTAGAACATAGTTGGACTTTGAAAAGTATTTTTTTGTAAAAGATGTGACAATACATTGGTTATACAGGTCCTTTTCACATGACAGCTAAAGCTGCACTTTACTTTCAACGTAAATTTCTCTGAAGAAAGTAGGCTGGCTTTATTGTATGTTCCTCAGTATGCACGTCTTTTCTTCCTACTTAGAGTGAAAATGACTATGTACATTGGAAATATGTGAAATATCATTTTAGTAGGTGGGAAAATCAAGAAAACCATCATGTAAAATCATGCAAAGACTTTTTGCATGAGAGGAAAGAACTGTTATTTCCTGGGAATTCTGAAAATGATATTTTCAAGTCTTTGTAGGTAAATTTCTCCTATATTTGAAATTTCTTAAATACAAGCAAGCAAGCAAACAGAAACTGAAGTCATCAACTGTGAGGAGCAGCACTTTGGCAGCTTCATCACAATGTCTGAAGGACTCTCATCAATGGCTTCCAAGGTGGACTGTTTTATGTTTGTTTCTTTCTTTGTTTTATCTTTCTATTTTGTTTGGTGGGTAGAGAGTTTGTTGCAGAAGCCTTCAATATCTCTCATTCTCATTTATGAGTCTGCAGTCATCAATACCATTGCAAAAGATTCTTCCTTACCCATAACAGCCTTGTCAGCATGCATTGTGGACTTCCACATGGTTTCTGGAGACAGCATTGACCAGGAATGTGGCTTCTGGCAAGACTGACTTGTCTTCAAAATTCTGGCAACACAAATTGGATTTTTTGTATATAATGTAGCCTCGTTCCCAAATAATAAAAACATTATGTTGAAAACAACATCCCAATTAAAAAATAATGATCTACATGAGAGGAAAATCTCTATTTCTTTATTACTAGATAGCTATTATCTGCCACTAAGTTATTCAATAGCAGAACCCAAAACTGGGTTTATATTCAAATATTTTTTTAATGGAACCAATATACAGAGAAAAATGAGGGGCTGGATGGAGAAACAGGAACTGAAAAGGCAGTATAAATATCAATAATATTGATATGGCTGACTTTGTTTTACATAGGATCTTTTAATTTTTTTTTTTTTTTGATTATTTTAAACAGAGGTTTATTGGGAAGCTCTCTGCTGAGTTCACTAGCCCCAAGGATTGAGGCCAAGGGAGTTGCCATGAGGAAGGATTGGGGAATGGAGAAAGAAGGGGCAAGTGTACAGAGATAGAACAGAAGAGATGAGAGACTAAATTTCTGTATTATACAGGGAAGAACCTCTGGGAGAAAAGTAGCCCAGCCCCTGGGCTGAAATTTCAAGGTTGGTGGCCTGGTGTGCAGGAAGAACCTGAAAGGCAGGTCTGCTTTGGTATGCAAAATATGCCACCCTGTTCCCCATCCCCAGATCCAAAATCAAACAAGTAGCATTCTTTAGTGTCAGTTAGAGCCATAACTCCAAATAAATGGATGAACTTGATTTCACCTGATGAGCAACCTGGAGGCTACATAGAAATGGCTACAGTTATGTCAGACCATATCAAGTTCCCAGGCTTCTGGTTTTATGTTCAGAAAGTCTTGCCTATCCTAATGTTTCCCTATGCTTCTTCTAAAGTTTGAATGTCTCATACTTTAATGTGGTCTTTGATCCACTTTGAATTGATTTTTGTTCAAAGTGAAAGAATCTAATTTCACTTTTCTGCCTATAGATATTAGTTTGCCAGCACCATTTATTGAGCAGGCAAAAAGTTTGAAATAAGGGTGAGAGGTTTTGTTTCTGTGTTTCTCAAGCCTGCTAGGCAGTGGAAAAGTACATCAACTGTGGTGGGGTTCTGAGTCTTCTAACTTCAGCAGTTAGACTGGGTAGGGTTACCGGAGTGGATAGGGTTTACTGGATATAAACCAGGGAGGGGCAGAGAGTCTCAGGTGCTGGAAGCAGAGAGAGTCAGTCGCTAGTGCTCTAACTCTTTCAGCAGGAGTGGACATAAATGAGAGAAGCATCCTGTGGGTGCAGTGGACCTGGAACTCAATAACTTGTCTAGTTGGCATGTTCACAAACAACAAACAAAACTAATGTAACCTCTGATGTCATTGATGGACTAAACTGCATGGATTATATAGAACCTAGTATGTCAAATATAGACTATGATATAGGCTAATATAAATGTCAATTTTGAAGAAAATTATGGTGAATAGTAAAAGTGTAGTATTTCTTAAGGAACATGCTCACCCAGTAGTATTTGAAGAATGCAATTAATTTGTAAAATAATGTAAGAATATTTGTCCTAATTACAGATACAACTCAATATATCACATGCTTACTTTATTATATCTAACTGTAATTATACTACATTTTAAAATGTACATGTTAAGAGGTTATACATATATGCATATATGCATGGACAAACACACATATATTTTATATAACCATTTATCCATCTATATCTAATGAAATATATGTATAGGAAATAGTTATTTCCATGGCAAATGACATCAGAGGGACAAAGAAAAGTGAAAGTTTGGAAAAGTGTCTATATAGCTTCATGACATTCTCAGTAATTTAAAAACTATAACCCTTTCAGTGATGATATTTAAAATATAAATTCTGAAGACTAACCATCAAACATTCTGTTGAATTGATAGAATGAGTTGAATTTCTATTTCACCAAAAGAAAATTCAAATTAGAAAAATCATGAATCAGCTGTTCATATCTGACAGGAGATGAATTTGAACTATTTCAATGTAGAATAAATTGTTCATATTGGATACTTATAAATGCTTGAAGTTAAATTATGAAAACATCTTTCATACATTCTGTAACTTCACAGATGAGAAGCCAGTATTGTAAGAGCAATGTAAGTAAAGTTTGTGTATACAATATAGTAGTAGTCTCATCCATGTCATATTGGATGGGCCTCACAGGGATTCTGTACTGTTAATCTTTTTAGGAAATGTCCTTATGTATTTGCTTATCACTAATTACTCTGACTGATGGAATTTTGTAAGGGAATACTTTCCATTTTTAATTCAGCATTGCATTACACTCTGTTTGTATTTCACCATGGTTTCTTGCATTTGGCTACAATTTTGTCCAGGTTGCCTTACACTTCCTCTTCTCATCTCAATCTGTCTTATGCATGACTATATTTGGCACTTTCAATAACTATTAGTTATTTTACATTATGAGTATCAAGTTATCATGCATGATGAAGAAATTTTCCCAACATACATTTAGTCATGTTTAGCTATACAAGTATGACAATGAATATTTTGATGTCACATAACCTGTCTTTAGTATTCCAAGACAATGAATTTCAAGTATCTCTGTTGAAGGATAACTACCTTTAATTTGCCAATTAGTTGTATTTTAAAATACAGTAAAAAATAAGATAAAATAAAATGAAATGCACATTCAGAAGTGATATTCACATGTTTTAGTATGAGATGTAGCATAGATGTTATGATGTATAATTAGCAGGACCAAAGAAAATCACGTTAAAACAATAAGCATTGTGAGTGTTCATTGACATAGATTTTTAAATTTACATATATCTTTCAAACTTGTAAATCTGTACATCATAAAATGTTAATGAACAAAATAGGTATTGTGCTTATGGCATGGAATGATAGTCTCTTTACTCTAAAGGATAACTACCATTAAAGCATATTGAAGCCTCAAATCACTATGAACATATATCCTAATCCCACATGTACCTACATGAGTTATTGTCTTCCATGTTGTACTTATTGTTTAAAGTAGCAAAATTACTCCAGTGTCATATGGATTCTCAGCCAATGTTGCCACATTGATGTGATGTCTTCGTATTACAATTATCATTCTTTTTTTATTTGTGGTATTCCATGGAGCTATCTAATAAGGGTTCTGGTTCTATTTTTATATGCTGTATGTGCTAACATAATGATAATATACATATTCTCTATAGGGCTCATGGGAACAGACCACAGATAGAAATCACTTATTACGGAGGAATGAAGAAAAGGTGAAGGAAGGAAATAAGAGGGGAAGGAGAAAGAAAGATGTGAAGGTAGTGTTACAACAACAGGTGGGAAACACAATCAATATTCACTATAATTCCTGAGTCATTATTGGCTCATAAAAAGAAGGTTGGCCATCTTTATAAATTTTCTGCAAAGAATATACAATATATAGCATTGTATGCTACCGTACTCCATTTATTTAATTTCTAAAGAGTCTAACTACTTCCATGATACAACATCACTTGCTAGAGTGTTGCGACCACCCTCGACCAGCAAGAATGACGCAACACACTCTCGGGCTCTTCTCCAGCAGTTTATTCAGGAACCTTGAAGAATCTTCTGACTGACTGACCCCGAGGAAAGCCAACCCACAGGTTAAATACTGTATGGTCAGCCACCCAGGTAAAGCCACGTGGTGCTATCTAACAGGCCCATATAGTGGAAGCAAGCCAGTTGACTCAGCCCATAACCAAATAAGGAGTTGTTTACTTCAAGAGTGCTTGCCATC
>NW_022196897.1:83634557-83673753 GCF_008632895.1 Mastomys coucha
GGGGGGCGGCCAGTGCCATCTTTGAGGTGTGGCGCTTCGCGGCTCTCCACACTTGAGTATAAGAATTATATTTCATTAACAGTATCTGAATCTCTAGGAGTATTTTGTGAAATTAATGATTGTGTATAAATATGCTCTCCTATACATAAAAGTATTGCAATTGTGGATATAGGACAGTATGTTGATAGCACTCTTCAAAGAGGCCCAGTGACACAGTTCTTTGATGATTCCTTTCAGTCTCTCTAGAGACTTGCAACTAAAGTCAAAAGAAAATTTCAAAAGTAGTGCTAGATTAAAAAGTAAGTATGTTTAATGTAAAGTACTAAGATATGTAAAATTAACAAAGAGTTTTAAAAATAATATAAAGTGTCAGTGATTTGGATAAAAATTGAAATACTTAAAAGATAGCAACTATTTTAAAAGTATTTTTTCTATTGGATAGATTATACTACAAAAATAAAAAATCATGGAATTAAATGTATTAATACAAAATTGAATTTGGGGGAACAAAAAAATTAATATAGTAATATATATTTATGAAGAAGAATTTAGATATTTGACATAACGGATATTAAGCCTAATGTGATTCTTGTAACTCACCCCTCTTTCTTTTTCTCTTTCTTCTTCACGTGTGTGTGTGTGTGTGTATCTGTGTGTATGTGTGTATGTGTGTATGTATGCATGTACGCTTGTGGTAGTAATAAATGATGTACAGAATAGAGAGCTCATAAATACCATTTTATACATAAAGAAGTATAAAGATAACAAATACTGTACAGAATACATTCTAAAAAACAATGAAATCTTGACTCAAGTGATATGAAGGCATCCTGAGAAATGTAGATTTAACTGATTTCATCATCGTGTAAACATTAAAGAATACTTGAAAAAGATAAGATAGCTACAGTTTTGCTAATGGCGCCATTTGATGTGTTATCCTATACTGAATAAACCACTTTTATTATAGGAATGACTTATCTCAAAGGAAAATTTAGTGCCTTTAAAATATAATTATTTAATTTTTGATAATTTAGCAAATTTACTTAACCTATTTTGAAAACATCTGTTTCCACTACTCTTCTCTAACTCTCTTTGGATTCCATGCAGCATTTATTATACTGAAATTTATGCCTTTATTCCCTTTTTATTTTTAATAACCAATGAGTCTGATTACTATTTCCAGGTGGAATGGGGATGAAGCATTGGAGCATGGACACTCAACTTCAAAGAGAGAGAGAGAGAGCACTTTCTACTCAGTAACCATCAACTAAAATTAGATACACTGCTATAGTTGGGAAACTAGCCTCACCCCCATCCATTCTGGCATTTTGTTGACTCAAATTTGCTCAGGTTAGTGGGTAACCACAATTTCACTGAGCGGAAGAGATGTATTGGTATATGTTAGGAAGAATACAACATTTCAATATGTAATTTCACACCCTACAGCTTTAACTTTATACATGTGATCTGGTAGAAAATATTCTCAATTTTTTTTTTTGATTTTTGCACTTGCACAAGATAAAGAGGAAAAGTTCTGGGAAGTTAAGTAGAATCTTCATAGTGACCAGAAGAGTTTATTGATGGAAAATTAAAATTGAATTGTGTAAACTAGTAATCTATACTCTAAATAACTATCACTGCATATTATATATATTTCTTCACCTAGTACTAAGGTAATCTTTATTTCTTTTGGCTTTAGCTCATGAGTATTTTTATCGTTACATATTATTGGGATAATTATAGTATTAATATATGTTTAGTCCTAATTTTTTGCCAAGAACTGAAAAATGTATTAACATATTCAACCTTTGAACCTTTATAGCATCTTAATGATTATAATTTTTTCAATATTCTAAATGATGTGTTGAGAAAAAAGAAAAGTAACGTAGAAAAAATTATACAGTTCCTTCAATGAAACTGTATTATGCCCCTAAATTCAATTCAACTACTTAGTTACCTGTCACATGTATTGAGTATCTGTAGGCATGATTTTGTGCACTGTGTAAAGGTTATCCTTCTGTTATTCAAATGCTGATTCCTCTGACCTCATATCTTGTTTCAATCTGGACATGGCTTTGTAATATTTGTGTCTAAATTCTCCTGTCTTAAGTTTGTGTAAACAATTATCAATTCTTACCATTTACTATTTCCCTTGCCTACAAATGCTGATCTTCCAATGGCTGGGCAAAAGAGAAAATAGAGGAAAAACTTCCACCAGCCAGGCAAAGAGAGAGAGGTGGGGGGAGATTCAGATCAGTCATGAAGAGGAGAACGTCTAAGAAGACATTATGGAATGAAACATCAGAAGCAGAGAGAGCTAGAACAGTATGGAAGTTCAAGTATTATGTCGATGGGTCTTGAAGAAAGCCAGATTAGCATAGGAGGTTTAAGGTAAGTAGCTAACTGCCCACATATTGAGGTATAAATTGAAATAAATCCTGTTGTCTCTGTGTGGTTATTGGATATTAGCAAAGATAATTAAAAACAGCAGTTGTATTAATTCACTGTTACATTTAAATAAAAATAATTCATTTACAGATATCACTACTATGTATTTAAAATATCTACTTTTCCCTAGCAGTGCTTAACCTTCTACTGATTCAAAGCTATATATTGTCTTTTTCTAGAGAACACTCTTCATATTTTTCTGTAGCAGGAAATGGTCATTGTACCCAATAAATTTATAAGCACACTTTAGCTGAGAAGGAGGGAGACCCTATAGGAAGACCAGCAGTCTCAACTAACTTGAACCCCTGAGATAGCTCAGACACAGAGCTACCCACCAGACAGCACAAACCAGCTGATATGAGGCTTCCAACACATATACTACAGCAGAGGATTGCTGGGTTTGAACTCAGTGAAGCAAGGTGCACCTAACTCTCAATAGACTTCAGGGGCCAAAGAGTGGGGAGTTCTGGTGGGGTGGAGGTGGGGAGTAGGGGCATACTCTTGGACACAATAGGGGGAGGAGGTATGAGATGAGGAACAGTAAGAGAGTGGACTGGGAGAGGGATAAAGACTGCACTGTAAAAAGAATAAAGATCTAAAGAATAAAAATAAATAAATAAAATTTACTCTTCTGATTCTACCTATTCTTTTCACACTATGGAAGTTTGATAATCTCTAAATTTTTGCACTTTTCTTGGACAATCCAGTTCACATCAGGTGACTCTTTGCCTTCCTGTCTATCTTGTGTTTCAGAGGTTTCTGGTCTTCTAAATTTGTTTCTGCTACCCATTTGTTTTACATTCCTATATTTTCCCCATAACTTCATTTTATTCCTTATTTATTCCTTTTTAAAATTCACTTCAGTTTTCTTCATATTAGAATTTTAGAGGTCTTTAAAGTGGTAAGAACCTAAATTTTAAACATTTTTGTTTAAAAATGATCTGTAGATTTGTAGTTGAGAAATATATATTATAATAAGTATTACTAATTCTATACTATTTTTTAAACATTGTGTGTGTGCATATATATTTCTGTCTGTGTATGTGTCACAGTGTGTGTATGGAAATCAAGTGATAACTTTGAGGAGTCAGTTACCTCCTGTTATAATGTCCAACTTGGGAATGGGACTCAATTCATTAGTCTTTTTTACAAATTCTTTTATGTACTGAATTACATGTGGTACTATATTTTCCCATTTATCAACTCACATTTTTCAATGAGTATTGTTTGAGAGCATAATATAATCAAAATCTTAAACATAGGAATTGATATCAAAGTGAATCTCCTTCATTACATGGCTTATTATTCATTACTGAGCACACATGTCTTAAAACAAAGTTAAATATACATGACAGATGAATAATTCTTTTCAGTTGATTCATTAGATCAGGACATAAAAGAAGCTCCAGAAGAAAAAACACTGATATAATGTCTCCTTTTTAGGCTCCTACAGCCTTAAGACAATAAACAATGCATCAGTGTGAAAACCACGTGTTTCCAAGAGAAAACTATTAAGAAATTGACCTGTTTGTGATGGCAGTTATTAGATTTCCTTACAACAATTAATCAAGCTTGATTAGTTTCACAGTCTAAATTGAGGTTTTACCTGTAAGAATGAGTCAATTTTACTTGGTGGGGATGAAACTCAAGGAATGGAATGTCTAAATCACATTTAAGTAGTTGTTTTCCATAAACGCCCCTGGACACTGGTATTACAAATGATGAGAATTTGACCAAATATAAAGTGAATCTAAGGCAGTTTCTGAACATCTCTGATTCTTCTGCTATGAGAATCAGTTTGGGAGCAAAACTGACAACGTCTGAAACTGTTTTCAGGAGGTCTGCCCTTTTTCTCCTCAGATATCACTAATATCAGGTGATATCCATTAGCTTTTGAGAAGTTATTTTTCTGAAACTTCCTAAACTCTTTCTGTTGACTTAGGAAAAGAGAGAAAGATATTTTTATTCAAACAAACACTATAGCAATCAAAAGTGACTCTGATTCCAGGTGACTTGGGAGGGAGAGTGAATATAAAAAACTAGTTCACCCAGCTGCTGTGTTAGTTGGAAGAGATGGAAATGGAATTGTATTTTGATCCTCATAGAGTTTGTGATGAAGTAACCACTCTCTCCAAGATATATCTGAATTAAATTACTTCACTCTTCTTTATGTTTTGGATTAGTGACAATGATAGCTTAAAGATATGTATTAAGTAGAGAAGTCACATCTTCCACTATCAGGAGTCCTCACTGGGCTCACCTTCATACATTCCAGGAGGTTTCCACTGCAACAAGTTTCCACACCTCCCCCAAAGCCCTCTAAATTCAGTCTTCTCTTCTGCATTTCCTCCCTGCATCTTTCCCAACTTGATCCCCTGTTCCTTCCCTCACTTGCTCCCATTGGGCCTTTACAATCTACTCTAGGTGATGGCCTTCATGGAACTGAGTTGCTGGCTAAGGTGGGTCCCATCGAAAACCTCAAACAAAACAGGCCATTACTAAAACAACGGGCGGCTCTCCACAAACAGACAGTAGTCCCTCATTTCCAAGTACATCACTGACACAAGTCACAGACCATGGAAGGTCAAACTGGTGCCTACATAGAAGCTCCATCCCTACATTCTAGCATCTTTTGCAATTAAGATATTCTTCAGGCTATTGAAAGAGAAACATGGATCCCAACTCTCCTTGGTAGGTTTTCTATTGTCACAAAGAAATATTGTGACCATAATAATTCTTACAAAGGAAAATATTTAATTGAGGCTGGCTTACTGTTTCAGAGGTTTAATCAATTATCAAGGGTGGAAACATGACAACATGCAAGAAGTCATGTTGCTTAAAAAGGATCTGAGAATTCTACATCTTGATTCACAAACAGCAAAAGTGAAAGTGTCACTAAACCTAGCTTGACTATTTGATACCTCAAAGTCTACACCTAACATGTCACAACCTACAACAAGGCCATACCTTCTAATAGTGCCATTCCCTATGGGCCAAGCATTCAAAAACATGAATATATAGCAGCCATTCATTTTCAAATCAGCATACCAAGTCAGTCACAAAAGTGTTGACCTACAATCTGTCCTGCTTGCAAATTATGCTAGGGAAATGGTGGTACAAATATTTTGAAACTAACCATCTGATATCTCATTTGACTTAAGGTCCATTCATAAAAAGGAACCATATCCAAAACTACTTGGATAAGTAAAAAACAGAGTCCAGATACCCCTGAGATCTAGAGTAAAACCAAAAATCTTATCAATAATGATATTCTGCTATACTCATAGGGCCGTGACTTGTTTGGTCATTATCATCAAGTTATCCTCTTACATCAGATGAAAACATATACATATACCCACAATCAGACATTACTTGGAGAGTCTAAAGGGACAACTCCATCAAATCCCTCTTCTAAGAACTCAAGGAATCCTTTAGAAGAGGATGTGGAACATTTTTAAGAGCCAGAGGGAATGGAGGACACCAAGAGAATAGGACCCTCCAAATCAAACATGTAAGGTACCTCTGAACTCACAGAAACAGAAGCAGCAACCACAGGGACTACATGGATACTCACCAGGTATTCTATGTTTATATTATAGCTAATAAACTTAATATTTTTATGGGAGCCACAACTGTGAGAATGTGTTTTGCTTACTCTTGTGGCTGCTCTTGGGGACTCTTTTCTCTTCCTGTTAGGTTGCTGTGTCCAACTTTGATATAATTTTTGATTATCTTATATTTTATTTTGTCATACTTGGCTGTTATTTATTAGATTTGTGTTCTGTTCTAATGAGATACAGAAAGAAACTGGATTCACAGATGAAGTAAAGAAGGAAGAACCTAGGAGAAATGCAGGAAAGGGGAACTATAATCAGGATATATTGTATGAGAATAGAATTTATTTTGAGTAAACTGAGTCTTCATAGGAACTTACCTGAGCTTTTACTTGAAGTGCATGGTCAGGACATGAATGGCTGAAGTGCTTCTGTGTATCAGTTGAGTGGAAGAACACTCTTGTTAACACATGTACTGGGAATGTGAACTGCTTTACTCACTCTCTTCCATCCTTTGTGAAACTGTGCCCTGCTGGCTAATCTCTTTGTTGGAAACATGGAAGTTCATTTAAAGAAACAGTTGGTAGGACATAACAAAAAAGGAAGTATAGGGAGTTTTGATGATTTCACAAAGGAGAACAAATGTTAAGCTCCTGTGTTCCTTGCATAAAGAATTCAAATAAGAAATAGTTATTATGGAATTAACTACAATGTAAAGAACAGTGATTTCAGAGAGGTCTGTGTTCTTTATAGACCATAGGAGGTTTCCTTCTTCAGGACTGACCAGTTCAGCATTAAATCCACTTCCCTATTTGTAGTCTATCATTAACAGATTTATATGACAAGTCTTACTTGATTTTCACCACAATCCTAACTTGTTACTCTTGTAATACTAACTTCTCCTTAGGGTAGCTAGGAAATAGCCATACTGATTTTGCAATGATCTCATTTCCTTAAAATGAGGATCTTTCATTTTTATTTTAAATAAGACTTCCATTGTCTTACATTAAGTGTAATCAATGACCAAATGAGCAAATTTACATATTTATAGCATATCCCTCATTTTAAAGCAAAGGCATGGCATGGAATGCTGTAATAGAGTCATGATTAGGGATGATTGATTAAGGTACAAGAAACAAAAGTAGAACATACCTTCATGCAAGCTTTGCTAGCTACACTCTTGCATCATTTAATAGAAGACTACTTGCCATTATGAAATAAGGTTCATTATAACAATCAAAGGAAAAAACAGACAAGAATGTTGAAGTTAAACACTAAACCAAAAATATGACCTTTATTTGGACTAGTATCATATCATATGTTTTGATTTCACATATTGGTGAGATTAGGAAGCATCTCAAAACTGAATGGTGTTCAAAAAATTATGAGAAAGTGTGCTCATCAGAATTCATCTGAATAAAACCTCAAAAAATAAATATTCAAGGAAAAAAAGAAACAAACTGCCTTAGAAATGTATTTGTTGATCCACTTGCAATTTGGAATTAAATGCTAAAAAGAAGAAAATGCAGTGATTAAAGACCTACAGTAAAATATTCAACATTGGAAGAAGAGAGGACGAAGGAAGAGCATATCTACCTGTTTTAGAATAATGTGGCTTTTTGGTAAACAGTTGAGCAGATTTTGAAAGTATCATGATCTTAGAAACACAAGTAAAATGACAATAGAAAAATCAGTCATTCATTAATATGTAAATTACTTTCCAATTTTATTTGTTAAAAATTTAAATACAAGCAGTTCCACTGGGGGAAAAAAAAGGAATCCATGAAGTTACACTTTAGAATGAGCAATCATAGGAGATTCACAGGCTTGTAGCCATAACCAGCCACAAAAAACTCTTATATGAGAAGAACATTGTGAGAGACAGCACAATACTATGGACAGTAAAGCCTTCAAAGGGATTCTTGAAAAACAAATGCAGCTTGCATTCCTCAGCAATATTATAGACTATTAGTGCTCCCGATCATTTGACCTAGTCTGGCTTGGCCTACATGCCACTAGGTAGGACCACAAACTATAACTGTTGTTGCAAGAAGGAGGGCTTCAAAGTGCCAACATAGATTCTTACCAATCTGTGCCTTGGAGAGAACTGCAAGAGGCGTTGCCTATAGGTAGCACTGGTATATATTACACTGGTATACTCATCATTTCAGGTCAGGACTCTGATAATTTTATTGATGAAATGTAATGAATAGTGTGTCTTCAGCTATATTCCTAGCCTTTCATTTGCTTTTTTACTGGGGAACTTTTGTGCTTCTATTTGATCTTTGTGACTCTGATGATGTTATAAAGAACACTGTTAGTATTTTTATGGGGATATTATTGAATATGTAAATTACTTTGAGTAGTATAAACATTTTAACAAAATTATTTTTTGAATCCATGATTATGGGATATCTTCATTTTGCTGCATCTACTATAGTTTATTTTATTACTCTTACATAATGTTAATTGTTTTAACACATTTAGTTCAATATTCCCAGATATTGTACTTTTTTTTTTGCATTCTGTAAAATGTTATTACTGTGTAAATTTCTTTTAATCCAGTTTGGTGTTATAATCTTGCGCAGTGTACTTACCATTTCAAACTTGATTTTATTTTTTCACATATGTATTTCACATATTGAGAAGAGGGCAGCAGCAGAAAAATAATTGAGTTCATTCTTTAAAAATTAGAACGTTCTCTATTTCTTTCTCTCCCACAATTACCTAAGAATGCCAGCAATATGTTGACTAGGTTTGGCCAAATTTGACATAATTGATTTGTTCTAGATTTTAGATAAAAAGTTTTTAGCTGTCTCCCATTCAACATGGTATTTCTCATACAGGTTTAGTTGATATACAAGAATTGGATAAAGCATATTTTATGGCAGCTGAAATTTTTTTGTAATGAAAAAATCTTGAGTTTATTATATTTTTAAGGCACCTGTTGAGGTAACTTGGAAATTTTATCAATGATCTGATTTGTTCTGGGTGTTCCAGGTTCTTAATAAATGTATTCTAAAATAAATAAGAGTAACTTAATATAATGCATTTGATTTTAACCTTATCCATGCCCTACTGTGAGAATACATGAGATGATAAAGAGCAGAGTGATTGTAAAAGTTGATTTTGCTTACATTGTTTATCTAAGTGTAGGCACACTAAAAACCAAGTCATGCCAGATTTATCTCTCTACCTGCATACATATGCTTGAATGAAATACCACTATGTAGGATGCATATTTGATTCATTAAGAAGAGGAGAAACATATTATTTTGTTAGGGCTGTGCATATAATTCAATATTAGCTGGTGTTTTAGGCCACTAATCAGTAGATCACTAATATTTTATTAAGTACATCGGTCTGGGAGGGGCATATATGAAAACCATGTGCAAGTAAGCATCTTAAACCATTATGTTTATTATTTGAAGACATATATGTGCAAAGCTAAAAAAAAAAATAGAGTCCTTGGTTGCTAAAACATTGTCTTATGCTTTCTTGCCTCAGGTTTGGAAACATTTATTTATTCAGTATGTGTGTGTGTGTGTGTGTGTGTGTGTGTGTATGTGTGTTTGTGTCCCTGTGTGTGTACCTACACACAAGTAAGTGTTCAGCACAGTGAACATGTGGAAATCCAAAGACCACTTCAGAAATTGATTGTGTTATTTCAACATGTAGTTTCCAGGGATCAAACTCAATAGTCAGAGCCAAGAAACAAGTGTTTTTACCAGATGTGATCTATTTTATCACCATTTGCCTCAATTTTCAAGTTGAATATTGATACAAAAATGCATCTGTTTGAACACTTGGTCCAGTAATGTTTTGGAAATTTGTATAAAACTTAGTAGGTAGAGGTTTGCTGAAAGAAGTTGGGCCCAGGGTATGTACCATAAATTTGGGAACAAAACACCACTTCCAGCCCTTTCCTGTTTCTGTGGACTTGATATGACCAGCCACTTATATTCTTTCTCTCAGTCACATCTATGATGTACTATGTTCCTTATAATTATAAGTTCAATGAAGTTCCCTAGCTTAAACACACATACATACATACACACACACACACACACACACACACAAAGAGAGAGAGAGAGAGACAGAGAGACAGAGAGAGAGAGAGAGAGATACCTGCACATACATAGTTACATAAACATATTTAATTGTCTTTGATAGAGGTCAGTAGTGATATGTACAGCTCTAGTATCTTTGTTAAATCACCAGTGACAGGTTATTAATTATCTATCATTTGTATTCATAGCAGAGAGTAATTAGATGTAAGTACTAATAGCATAGTAAGATTACATGCATTTTATCTTTCTTCTCCAGCCCACATAAATGAGTACTATATGTTGTTGCACAATGGTGAAGTTTCCATCACTCTGAAAACAATTGTTCCAGTAACACTGGTGAAAATTAGATAGTATCCACATTTTGGTCTTCCTTCTTCTTGATTTTCTTTTGGTTTGTGGATTGTACTTTGTGTATTTCGATCTTCTAGGCTAATATCCACTTATCAGAGAATGCATACCATGTGTGTTCTTTTGTGAATGGGTTACCTCACTCAGGATGATATTCTCCAGATCCATCCATTTGCCTAAGAATTTCATAAATTCATTGTTCTTAATAGCTGAGTAGTACTCCATTGTGTAGATGTACCACAATTTCTGTATCCATTCCTCTGTTGAGAGACATCTGGGTTGTTTCCAGTTTCTGCCTATTATAAATAAGGTTGCTATGAACATGGTAGATCATGTGTCCTTATTACATGTTGGAGCATCATCTGGGTATATGCCCAGGAGTGGTATAGCTGGGTCCTCTGGTAGTATTATGTCCAGTTTCCGAAGAAACAGCCAAACTGATTTCCAGAGTGGTTGTACCAGCTTGCAATCTCACCAGCAATGAAGGAGTGTTCCTTTTTCTCCACAATCTCTCCAGCATATGCTGTCACCTGAGTCTTTTATCCTAGCCATACTGACTGGTATGAGGTGGAATCTCAGGGTTGTTTTGATTTGCATTTCCCTGATGACTAAGGATGTTAAACATTTCTTTAGGTGCTTCTCAGCCATTCAGTATTTGTCAATTGAGAATTCTTTGTTTAGCTCTGTACCCCATTTTCTTTGGTTCTCTGGAGTTTAACTTCTTACAAAATGTGGATACTTCATTCGTTCTTAAAGGGGGGAGCAAAATACCCATGGAAGAAGTTGCAGAGACTAACTATGGAGCAGAGACTGAAGGAAGGACAATCCAGCCTGATATAGCTGTCTCCTGAGAGGCTCTGACAGTACCTGACTAATATAGAAGTAGAGGCTCACAGTCATCCATTGAACTCAGTACAGGGTCCCCAATGAATAAGCTAGAGAAAAGACCCAAGGAGATGAAAGTTTTGTAGCCCCTTAGGATGAACAACAATATAAACTTACTAGCACCCTCAGAGCTCCCAGGGACTAAACCACCAACCAAAGAGTACACATAGTAGGACCAATGGCTCCAGCAGCATATGTATAGTAGAGGATGGCCAAGTTGGTCATCAATGAGAGGAGAGACTCTTGGCCCTGTGAAGGTTCTATGCCCCAGTGTAAGGGAATGCCAGGGCCAGGAAGCAGGAGAGGGTGGGGTGGCAAGCAGGGGGAGAGGGGAGGAGGGAAGGAACCAGGGTTTGTTCTTGTTGTTTTTTTGTTTTTTATTTTCTTGTTTTGTTTTGTTTTGTTATTGGAGGGGAAACTGGGAAAGGAGATATCATATGACATGTAAATAAAGAAAATATCTAATAAAAAACATTACATTAAGGTTACTGTCAGTTATTATTCTTATTATTTTTGCTATTGTTGCCTGGATATTGGCATATATCTGACTAAAATTACTAGTGGAGGAAAGAAGCTTGTCTCTGGTGGTCGGAAAAGGAGTCTGCTGCTTAATTCACATCTCTGTGGGTCATCGACACGAACAAGTATGAAAGTAGGGTCAGGGCATAAATGCCGTATCTATGTCCCCCATACTGACTTCCTTTAGTTTCACCCTATCCCCCCAAGGTTTTCAGAAACCTCTTAAAATATAACAACACTTGAGGACCCATAGGCAACATTTTACATACAAAATAACAGTCATTGATGATTAAAGTTGTGTTTAATACAGTGAGATTATATTGTAGGTTTCATTGTTCCACAAAACAACTTTTGCTTTTATAACTTATAGATGTTATGGCGAATAAAAAAGCTTATGTGTAATGCTGTTGACGTGAGTTAAATCTTGATTTCCTTTTTTGCTCAGATATGTAGTCTTACCTTGAGTCACTGATAGACTCAATATCTGTGCTTTTTCTGTTTTCTCCATCCAGACAGAGTTATAGGAATTCACCTAGATAAATATTATAGCATTTTCAGATAACCTTACAGGTATCAAAACAACAAAGGCCTCCCTTCTCTTTGAATTTCTTTAATTATCAAGCTTAGATTTCTAGAAATTTTTAAATTACTTATTTGCTCATATATTTTGCCAGTTGATAATTCTCTTTTTAAAGCCCTGTTTTCCTTTTCTGAAGAATGCATAATTTAGGGCCTTTTCACTGAAAAGTGTTCATTATTTTCTTTTATCTCTTTTTATTAACTAACTATACGTTTTTCATACAATATATCCTGATTACAGACTCCTCTCCCTCTACCCTTCACAGATTTTTAATATCTCCATCCCCATCCAGATCATCTTCCTTTCTGCTTCTCATTAGGAAAGTGTTTGCTTCTAAGAGACAACAGCAAAACACAACAAAATAAAATATAATAAAACAAACAAAATCACATTGAAGGTAAAAAAAAAAAAAAAGAAAACTGACAGAAGAAAAATATCAATACCCACAAGAGAAGACACAAAAATCAGAGATGCACACACAGTCACATACTTAGGACACCCATAAAAATACTAAACTGAAAGCTGTAACATATACACAGAGTGTCTGGTATGTGCTTGATTAGGCCCGGTGCTTGCTGGTGCAGTCTCTGCGAGTTCACATGACTTTGCTCGGATTTAGAGTGTCTTGTTCCTCTGAAGTCTTTCATACCTTCTAGTTTCCACTTTCCTTGTGCTCCCTCTTCTGTGGGTTACCTTATCTTTAGGTGGAGGGTTTATTAGAGACATCTTACTTAGAGTATGTGTTCTAAGTTCTCTGTGTATTGTTTGGATGTGTGTTTGTGTATTTATTCCCTTCTGCTGCCAGAGGAAACTTCTCTGATGATGGCTAATAAAAGGTGCCATTTTATGAATAAGACATATTATTATTCGGTGTAATTTCTTTTGACCAATAATTTTACCCTAGGTCTCTGGGTCATTGATTCTCTCCTTCCTGATCATGCAGACATTACCTAGTAAGATTTCTGTCACATGAAGTACGCCTACAGTTAAATCAGACATTGGTTGCATACTCCCACAAGCTTTGTACAACCATTGCACTAGCATAATTTGCAGGCAGGATAGATTGTAGTTCAAGGGTTTTGTGACAGATTTTAGGTTTATGTGTCTCTTTTTGAAATCTGGAGCATACCTTTCCATATCAAAGACACTAGAACAGAGGGGTGAAAGTTCTATGTAGGCACCAGTTCGACTTCTTCAGTTTCAGTGAGTTAGGTGGGTGTTAGTTTCAGCAATGGGGCCTTGCTGTTAGTTTATTCAGGGAAACATATTGTCTTGCCAACAGTTTGGGTTATTTGGGAGTTTCCATTGGACCCTTCTGGCCAACAACTCAATTAGATGTATTCCAGTCCCATTACTGGAAGTTTTGTATTATGACAAAGGATGGCCAGTTGTGACTCTGTTTATCTCATTTTTGGAGACTTTATTAAGATCACCTTCATATATTTTGGGAAGTTTACAATGCATGCATTTTCCGTAACACAACTCAAGAAGTCTACAATTCTAGCTGTCTCTCTTAGCATTCCCTCCCTAACTGTACCCCTCATCCCTTTCTCCCCTTTATCTTTCTGTTATGACTCTCACAGTCCCAAGTCCACTCATAAAATTTATTCCATTTCTACTTCCCAGGAAGATAAATGTGCCATCTGCCATCCCTTCCACTATACCTGACTTCACTTTGTCTCAAGATTGTATCTTGTTTATTATGTGTTAAATAGCTAATATCTACAAATCAATGAATATATAACATACTTATCTTTCTGGCACTGGATTGCCTCACTCAGGTTTATATTTTCTAGTTCTGTACATTTGCCTGCCAAATGCCATGATGCCATTTTGTTTCAATAGTGGAGTAATATTTCATCAAATAAATGTACCACATTCTCTTTATCTTTAAGGACATCTAGGTTGTTTTTAGTTTCTCTTTATTTTGAATAAAGCAAACATAAACATGAGTGAGCAAGTATCCTTTTAGTAGGCTGAAGCACCCTTGGGGATTTTGCACAAGAGTCACATATCTGGGTTTTCATGTAGAGCCATTCCCATCTTTTGAAGGAACTGCCATACTGATTTCCAAAGTGACTGCACATGTTTACCTTCCTCCCAGCAATGCACTGTTCTTCTTGTTCCACACTCTTGCCAGCATAATCTGTCACTTATTTTATTCATATCAGTTCTTTAGACAGATGTAAGATGGAATCTCAAAGTCATTTTGATTTGTATTTTCCTGATGATGAAAGATGTTGAGTATTCTTTATTTTTCAGCTGTTTTATTTTCTTCTATTGAGAATTTTGTCCAGTTCTGTACTCCATTTATTAGTTTGGTTAATTGTTTTGATACCTAGGTTTCTGAGTTTTTTATATATTTTGGATATTATCCACTATGCAATGTGAGGTTGGGAAAAATCTTCTCACTAGAAAGGAATTTTTTTTTAATTGTATGTTTTTATTTGTCTGAAGAATAGTGTTCTTTTCATTAAGCTTTTCAATTTCATGAAGTCCTATTCATTACTTGTTGATCTTTCTGTGTTTGGTATTGATTTTCTGTTCAGAAAGTCTTCTCCTGTTCATTGTGGTCAACCCTTCAGATCTGCCAAGATTTGAACCAGTAACACATTGCCCAGCACTTGCTCATAAAGAACCACTTTCCTGTGATGATTAACATAGACTTAACCGAACATTTCATAATGGTGTTCTGAACCTTTCTCTGACCAAGGTAAGGTTTCTTTACCTCCAGGAACATTTTTATACTTGGATAATCGCAGTCATTCTGAGACAGCAATGAAATGAGCAGACTGTCAGAGGATTTTAAATGCTCCCCCATATTCTGAAGGTAGAAGCTAAACAGTTAATTATACCCACATCAACAATCTAAATTATAATAATTTTATCCTGCCAATAATTATTGTATTCTCAGAAGTTATTATTGATGAAAACATTTGTCACCTTTGTTGCAAAATCATTTCATGGCACACATCCTAGCTTAGATATAAAGTAGGCTAGTTGAGAGATTTGAGTGTAAGTTTTACAGAAATGTAGAAATTCTGATGAATACACTTTAATTTCTCTTGATCAAAGACTGGGTGTATTTTTTGCATTCTTTCTTATACCTTTTTATTTTTTGTTACTGTTAAATTATTTGTAATTATTATTTTCATCATTAAATAATTTTAAATAGTAACTAATAGCTTCTACTTCCAGTAGAGCTCTATTATACTAGGTGGAAAGGAAACAATTATTTAATTTTTGCCTGATAAACTGTACTGAATTAAGATGCAAATACTAATTTAAATGCAAGATATCTTTGCTGAAGACAGAACAAAATTCTTCTGCAATAAATGTCTGCTTGTTCAAGAGTACGTAATTTTCATGCATGAAAATATACCTTCTGCTAGTACATATTTAAGATCTAACTCAAAATCACATTTGACTCTAAGGAAAAGTGGCTATTCACACATTATCACTCTGATCAGGAACATCAAATGTATGCTAATTCATGTCCAATTATGACACTTTTCCCGAAAATTCAGTTCCTGGGTTTCTAGAATAAATAGACTCCTTGGAGACACAGCCAGCAGTCAGCTGCTCATTAGACACTTTGCATCTATAAGGCACTTAGGTAAGTGAGCGCAGTAAAATCTCACAAAATACACCCAACAAGGATTTGTATGGAACTCTTTACATCTAAAAGTATTTAACATATTCACTACATACATTGATAGCTATTTAATTTAAATTTAATGTTGCTATAGATAGATGGCATAAGAAAACTGGAAGTATTAGAAGTACGAGCCCTTGTTATAGTTATTATTTCTCATTAATTGTCTAACTCTTATCTAAAAGCTAGTACAATAATAAAATGATGCTGAAAGTTCCAAATATTTTTCTCATAAAATATTCTTAAAACTCATCTCTTTTTCTTTATACTTTTATTAAAATTCTCTATATAACTTTCTATATATTTTATATATTTAAAAACATATTTTTTCTTAAAATTATAATAGTTTTAAAATATATTTCTCACACTATATTATGGTTGATATATTTCTCTGGGTTTTAACTATATTTCCACATAATACTTTTATTAATTGTGTGTGTGTTGGAGTAAACTGGGGAGATGAAGGAGTTAGTTGTTAGAAATCAGTTTTAGTATGCTAAAAATTAATTTGGAAAGAAAATTACAACTGGGTAATATGTGGCAGACAAAGGTTGCATATATTAATTCATATAAAATTCCCTAACTTCTAGAGGCTTGAAGAACATATTTCATGTAATTTGTAGGTTTTTTGTTTTCATTAATCTTGCAGAAAAATTCTCCAATACTTCATCTTGAACATAAGAGTGTTCTTTTCCATCTTTCAGCTAAACTACAAGAAGGCAAAGAGACAAAAGCAGCCGATCCACCAGCTGAGAATTCGTCCGCTCCCGAGGCTGAGCAGGGCAGGGCTGAGTAAATGCCAGCTTACCATCTCTACCATCATTTGGTTTGGTCATCCAACAAGAAGAAATTGAAATTCCAGCAATAAGAAATGAACAAAGATTGGAGCTGAAGACCTTAAGGGCTTGCTTTTTGCCCATTGACTAGATACATTAGAACTGTCTGCATTATCTATGCAGCATGGGGTTTTTATTATTTTTACCTAAAGATGTATCTTTTTGGTAATGACAAACATGTTTTTTAAATATTTTTAATAATTAATTTTAAATTTTTTATTAGATGTTTTCTTTATTTACAATATCTCCTTTCCCAGGATCCCCTCCAAAATAAAAATAAAAATAAAATAAAATAATAAAGAAAAAAATAAAAAAAATCAAAAACTACAACAATCCCCTGTTGCCTCCTCCCTCCCCTTGCTCACAACCCCACCCTCTCCCACTTGTTGGCTCTGGCATTCCCCTACACTGGGGCATAGAGCCTCCACAGGGCCAAGGTCCTCTCCTCCCATTAATGACCTACTTGGCCATCCTCTGCTATACACATGCTGCTGGAGCCATGAGTCCACCCATGTATACTCTTTGGACAGAGTTTTAGTCCCTGGGAGCACTGAGGTTACTAGTTAGTTCCTATTGTTGTTTGTGCTAAGGGGCTGCAAACCCTTCAGCTCCTTGGGTCCTTTCTCTAACTCCTTCATTGGGGACCCTGTACTCAGTCCAATGGATGGCTGTGAGCCTCTGTATTACTTGGGTACTGTCAGAGTCTCTTCAGAGACAGCTATGTGAGGCTCCTGTCAGCAAGGACTTGCTAATACCCACAATAGTGTCTGGATTTGATGATTGAATATGGGAAGGATTCCCAGGTGGAGCAGTCTCTGGTTTGTCCTTCCTTCAGTCTCTACTCCATAGTTTGTCTCTGAAAATCCTTCCATGGGTATTTTGTTCACCCTCTTAAGAAGGAACGAAGTATCACACTTTTGTCTTCCTTCTTCTTGAGTTTCTTGTGGTTTGTGGATTGTACTTTGGGTATTCCAACCTTCTAGGCTAATATCCACTTATCAGAGAATGCATACCATGTGTGTTCTTTTGTGATTGGGTTTCCTCACCCAGGATGATATTCTCCAGGTCCATCCATTTCCCCAAGAATTTCATAAACTCATAGTTTTTAATAGCTGAGTAGTATTCCATTGTGTACATGTACCACATTTTCTGTATCCATTCCTCTGTTGAGGGATATCTGGGTTGTTTCCAGTTTCTGGCCATTATAAATAAGGCTGCTATCAACATAGTGGAGCATGTGTCCTTAATACATGTTGGAGCATCTTCTGGGCATATGCCCAGGAGTGGTATAGCTGGGCCCTCCGATAGTACTATGTCCAATTGCCAGAGAAACTGCCAAACTGATCTCCAGAGTGGTTGTACCAGCTTGCAATCCCACCAGCAATGAAGGAGTGTTCCTCTTTCTCCACAACCTCTCCAGCATCTGCTGTCTCCTGAGTTTTTTATCGTAGCCATTCTGACTAGTGTGAGGTGGAATCTCAAGGCTGTTTTGATTTACATTTCCCTGATGACTAAGGATGTTGAACATTTCTTTAGGTGCTTCTCAGCCATTCGGTGTTCCTCAATTGAGAATTCTTTGTTCAGCTCTGTACCCCATTTCTTAATAGGGTTATTTGTTTCTCTGGAGTCTAACTTCCTGAGTTCTTTGTATATATTGGATATTACCCCTCTATCAGATATAGGATTGGTAAAGATCTTTTCCAAATTTGTTGGTTGCTGTTTTGTCCTATTGACAGTCTCTTTTGTCTTATAAAGGCTTTGCAATTCTATGAGGTCCCATTTGTCAATTTTTGATCTTAGAGCATAAACTCTTTTTGTTGTTCTGTTCAGGAAATTTTCCCCTGTGCCTATTTGCTCAAAGCACTTCCCCACTTTCTTTTCTATTAGTTTGAGTGTATATGGTTTGATTTGGAGGTTTTTGATCCACTTGACTTGAGCTTTGTACAAGGAGATAAGCATGGATCAATTTACCTTCTTCTACTTGCTAAATGCCAGTTGAGCCAGCACCATTTGTTGAAAATGCTCTCTTTTTTCAACTGGATGGTTTTAGCTCCTTTGTCAAAGGTCAGGTGGCCATAGATTTGTCGGTTCATTTCTGGGTCTTCAATTCTATTCCATTGATCTACCTACTTGACATTGTACCAATATCATGCAGTTTTTGTCAAAATTGCTTTGTAGTACAGCTTAAGGTCTAGGATGGTGATTTCACCAGAGGTTCCTTTATTGTTAAGAAGAGTTTTGGATATCCTGGGTTTTTTTGTTATTCCAGATGAATTTGTAAATTACTCTTTCTAAGTCTGTGAAGAGTTGAGTTGGAATTTTGATGGGGATTGCATTGAATCTGTAGATTGCTTTCAGCAAGATGACCATTTTTACTATATTAATCCTGCCAATCAACAAGCATGGGAGATCTTTCCATCTTCTGAGATCTTCTTCAATATCCTTCTTCAGAGACTTGAAATTCTTCTCATACAGATCTTTTACTTGCTTAGGTAGAATCATACCAAGGTATTTTATATTATTTGTGACTATTGTGAAGGGTGTTGTTTCCCTAATTTCTTTCTCAGCCTGTTTATCCTTTGTGTAGAGGAAGGCCACTGATTTGCTTGAGTTAATTTTATATCCAGCTACTTTGCTGAAGTTGTTTATCAGGTTTAGGATCTCTCAGGTGAAATTTTTGGGGTCACTTAATTATACTATCATATCATCCACAAATAGTGATAATTTGACTTCCTCCTTTCCAATTAGTATCCCTTTGATCTCCTTTTGTTGTCTAATTGCTCTGGCTAGGACTTCAAGTACAATATTGAATAGGTAGGGAGAGAGTGGGCAGCCTTGTCTAGTTCCTGATTTTAGTGGGATTGCTTCAAGTTTCTCTCCATTTAGTTTGATGTTGGCTACTGGTTTGCTGCATATTGCTTTTACTATGTTTATGTATGGGCCTTGAATTCCTGATCTTTCCAAGACTTTTATCATGAAGGGATATTGGATTTTGTCAAATGCTTTCTCAGCATTTAATGAGATGATCATATGTTTTTTTTTCTTTTAGTTTGTTTATATAGTGAATTACGTTGATGGATTTCAGAATATTGAACCATCCCTGCATCCCTGGGATGAAGCTTACTTAGTAATGATGGACGATCGTTTTGATGTGTTCTTGGATTCTGTTTGCAAGAATTTTATTGAGTATTTTTGCATCAATATTCATAAGGGAAATCAGTCTGAAGTTTTCTTTCTCTGTTAGGTCTTTATGTGATTTAGGCATAAGAGAAATTGTGTCTTCGTAAATCAAATTGGGTAAAGTACCCTCTGTTTCTATTTTGTGGAATATTTTGACGAGTATAGACTGTTTCTATTTCATTAGCATATATGGAACTGTTTAGATTGTTTATCTGATCTTGATTTAACTTTAGTATGTGGTATCTGTCTAGAAAATTGACCGTTTTATCCAGGTTTTCCAGTTTTATTGAATAAAGGCTTTTGTAGTAGGCTCACATGATATTTTGGATTTCCTCAGTGTTTGTTGTTGTATCTCCCTTTTCATTTCTGATCTCGTTAATTAGGATAATGTCTCTGTGCCCTCAAGTTAGTTGGACTAATGGTTTATCTATTTTGTTGATTTTCTCAAAGAACCAGCTTCTGGTTTGGTTGATTCTTTGTATAGTTCTTTTTGTTTCTATTTGTCTGATTTCAGTCCTGAGTTTGATTGTTTCCTGCCTTTGACTACTTTTTGTTGAATTTGCTTCTTTTTGTTCTAGAGCTTTCAGGTGTACTGTCAAACTGCTGATATATGCTCTCTCCAGCTTCTTTTTGAAGGCACTTAAAGCTATTAGTTTTCCTCTTAGGACTGTTTTCATTGTGTCCCATAAGTTTGGGAATGTTGTGGCTTCATTTTCATTAAAGTCTAGAAAGCCTTTAATTTCTTTCTTTATTTTTTCTTTGACCAAGATATCACTGAGTATAGTGTTGTTGAGCTTCCACATATGTGTGGACATTCTATTGCTTATGTTGTTATTGAAGGGCAGCCTTAGTCCATGGTGATCTGATAAGATGCAAGGAATTATTTCAATCTTCTTGTATCTCTTGAGGCCTGATCTGTGGCCAATTATATGGTCATTTTTGGAGAAGGTACAATGAGGAGCTGAGAAGAAAGAATATCCTTTTGTTTTAGGATAAAAAGTTCTATAGATATTTCTTAAATCCATCTATTTCATGACTTCTGTTAATCTCACTGTGTCTTTGTTAATTTCTGTTTTCATGATCTGTCCATTGCAGAGAGTGGAGTGTTGAAGTCTCCCACTATTATTGTGTGCACTGCAATGTGTGCTTCTAACTTTAGTAAAGTTTCTTGTATAAATGTAGATGTCCTTGCATTTGGAGCATAGAGTTTCAGAATTGAGAGTTCATCTTGGTAGATCATACTTTGATAGGTATGAAGTGTCCCTCCTTATCTTTTTTGATCACTTTAGGGTGAAAGTTGATTGTATTTAATATTAGAATGGCTACTCCAGTTTTTTTCTTGGGACCATTGGCTTGGAAAATCATTTTCCATCCCTTTATTCTGAGGTAGTGTCTGCCTTTGTCACTGAGGTGGGTTTCCTGTATGCAACAAAACGTTGGGTTCTATTTACATACCAAGTCTGATTGTCTATGTCTTTTTATTGGGGATTTGAGTCCATTGATATTAATAGATATTAAGGAAAGGGAATTGTTGCTTCCTGTTATTTTTGTTGTTAGAGTTGGAAATCTGTTCATGTGGCTATCTTTTTTTTAATTTTCTTGGAAAATCACTTTTTTGCTTTTCTAGGACATAGTTTCCATCCTTGTGTAGAAGTTCTCCATTTATTACCCTTTGAAGGGCTGTATTCATGGAAATATATTGTGTAAATTTGGTTTTGTCATGCAATACTTTGGTTTCTCCATCTATGGTAATTGAGAGTTTTGCTGGGTATAGTAGCCTGGGCTTGAATTTGTGTTATCTTAAGGTCTGTATGACATCAACCCATGATCTTGCTTTCATAGTCTCTGTCGAGAAGTCTGGTGTAATTCTGATAGGTCTGCCTTTATATGTTACTTGACCTTTTTCCCTCACTGCTTTTAATATTCTTCCTTTGTTTTGTGCATTTCATGTTCTGACTATTATGTGGCAGGAGGAATTTCTTTTCTGGTCCAGTCTATTTGGAGTTCTATTGGCTTCTTGTATGTTCATGGGTATCTCTTTCTTTAGGTTAGGGAAGTTTTCTTCTACAATTTTGTTGAAGATATTTACTAGTCCTTTAATTTGGAGGTCTTTACTCTCTACCTATTATCCTTAGGTTTGGTCTTCTCATTGTGTCCTGGATTTCCTGGATGTTTTGGGTTACGAGCGTTTTGCATTTTCAGTTTTCTTTGACTGTTATGTCAATGCTTTCTATGGTATCTTCTGCACCTGAGATTCTCTCTTCATTCTCTTGTATTCTGTTGGTGATGCTTGCATCTATGGTTCCTGACTTCTTTCCTAGGATTTCTATCTCCAGAGTTGTCTTTCTTTGTGATTACTTAACTGTTTCTACTTCCATTTTTAGGTCCTTTATGGTTTTGTTCAGATCCTTCACCTGTTTGGTTGTGCTTTCCTGTAATTCTTTAAGGGGTTTCTGTGTTTCCTCTTTAAGGACTTCTACTTGTTTACTTGTGTTCTCCTGTAATTCTTTAAGGGATTTTTGTGATTTCTCATTAAGGGCTTGAGCCTGTTTACTTGTGTTCTCCTGTATGTATTTAAGGGAGTTATTCATGTTTTTTTTTTAATTCCCCTATAACCTTCATGAGATATGATTTTAGATCCAAATCTTGCTTTTCTGGTCTTTTGGGATATCCAGGACTTGCTGTGGTGGGAGTACTAGGTTCTGATGAAGCCAAGTAGCCTTGGTTTCTGTTGGTAAGTTTCTTGTGTTTGCCTTTCACCATCTGATGATCTCTGGTGTTAGATGTTCTTGCTTTCTCTAGCTAGAGCTTGTTACTCCTGTGAGAAGCCTGTGTCAGCCCTTCTGGGAGATCAGCTCTCCTTAGGTAAGACCTGTGTGCAGTGGGCTGTGGATCAGTTGTCCCTTCTAAGTTCTGGGTTCAGAACAGGGAAGCTGCAGAGAAATCTGTGCATCTGCAGAACCTCCTCCTAGGTGAAGAGGGAGGTAGGAAGGTTCCTGCACCATCTGTCCTGCTGCTTCTGAGGCCTGTGCTTCCTGCCTGGTCCTGCCTTAGAAGGTCACTGGAGAGAAAATGGAGATCTCACTTGAGTCTCTGGGTTGGAGTACTCCCGGAAGTCAAGCTCTCTGCTTGTGGGGAAGGGGCAGAGAGGGCTGTGGATCCGCAGAACCTCCTCCTAGGGAAAGAGGGAGGGAGAAAGTGTCCTGTACAGGCTGCCCTGCTGCTTCTGAGGCCTGGGCCTTCTGGCTGGTCCTGCCTCCTCTACTATTAATTATTTATTTATTTACTTTTGATAGAAGGGAGGTCCCAGTTTTGATGTCCACCATTCCTACGGTGGCTTACAACAATTAATATTGCTGGTACCAAGGGATTTGACTCCTTTTATCTGTGGGTACCTGACACACGTGACAGAATTCATGCAAATGAAGCAACAATTAAAATTATAAATAATGAATAGTTTTAAAAATACACCTAATCATATTAACGTTAAAAAATTCCTCTAAGACACATATCATTATCGCAATTAAATGCTGATCATACATTTTGGAAAACTAAAAATCTCACTCACCAATACTTAGTCATATAAAAATTTGTTAGCTTAAATTTTATGATTTAGCTGAATTTGTTTTGATTATTTTCACCACCACAACAAAAGATTGTCTTGGGAATGTTGAACCAGCTAGTTGATATTGTATATGTCTCCTCTTGACATTACCATGCCCCTGCTACAACAAAGCTCTGCATAACACTTTAAGCATCTATTCATTGAAAAACAGTTTAGTTATTTGGTACAAGTTATTTTTGAAGATACTAGAACTTTTTAATTTTTGTTGCCAATGGCATAGTTCTAACCTATGTTTATAGGTAATCTTGTTATAGATTTTGCAAAAACATTCCAAAAGGAAAATATATTGCATAATTCTCTTAATAGTTTGATTCATATTTGTCTTGTATGAAAAAAAGTTACAGACAGGGAAATTAAAAAGAAAACCTGTGAGGAAGTTTTCAATATACATCAAATACATAAAATACTTATTTAAAACTTCTGCTTTTATGGTCTTCTCATAGAAATTGGGAGTTGGAACTGTTCTCAATTTTTATAGTACCCTTCCACATGGAATTTTAGCAAAGTATTTACTTTAATAAGAGATGTGGAAGAGGAAACAACATTACTTGTTTTTATAATTTTTATTTTGGTAAGGCAAGATGACACAGCTGGTGTTTGCCTAGCAAACATATCAGGCTTATCAAGAATATCTAACTAACTTATCTTATTTATTATTTATTGTATGTGTGGAATCTGCTATTTGAACTGAATTAAAGTTTACTTTGGAATAATTAACAAGATTTGGATATCATTTTAACCCAAGATTTTTTTAAACATAAAATCTAATAATACCTTCACAATATGCTTAGACTTTTCATAAATGATAAATTTATTTCATTTTGAAACCAATCACATAACAAAGTCAAACTGAGACATGCTTTCCAGTCAGGTCTTGAAAACTTGCTATGTAGTAAATAAACTAAGATGATTAAAAAATGATATTATGCATGTGATTTTGTAGAGGCATGCTTATCAGTTGATGTATTCAGCACTATTCCAAAGGCTTCTCTTTTCCTCTCTCTCCTGTTTACATTGGCTAGGAAATGATCTAATCAATATCAGGTAATTCACATTAGTTTTATATTTCATTGCTATAATTTTTTATATGAAGATTACTGAGATAACAGTTACTTCTGTAATGATGTAACTAATTGTGGCGGATAATTAAAACTCATAAAAGCATACATATATGTAAAGCCATATATCACCTATTTGAACATGGTTTACATATCAATAACAGGTTTATAAACATGACCCCATATGTAGTATTTCTCAGCATAAATAAGCCCTAGTGCCACACATATTTTTAAATACGAAATCAAAATTAATTAAAGTATAATGTGAAAAACTCGCCTTGTTTCTATGATCTTTGATTTTTTTCAGATGTCTATGATAATGGTGTCTGTGATAACAGATTATATTAACTTTTAAAAATTGTTATGTATTCTATTTATGTCTCAACCAATGAAAGTTAGAAATATTTTAACCTCTATATAGCCTCATATATCTTTGAAAATTTAAATAACTCAACTAAATATTTAAGAGTCAGAATTTGTTTGATATATTTTAAAGCCACAAAGATAATTCATACTTATAGTCAAATTTAAAAATAGGGAACTTCTAACTTTAATTTCACAACCCTGTCACAAATCAAAATATTAAAAATTCCCTGAAAACTAAATATACTTTACAAAAATTTCTCTTCTTTTGGGCATGGAATTCTTGTGGACTCACAAATATATGGACACTTTCAAAAATGAATTATATGCACTTCTAATTTGTATTTTTTCCATTGTACTGAAATAATAGAGATCTATCACTTACTATTAAATCATCAAATGCTTAAATCACAAAGTGACATATTCAACTATTATTTCTACCAAAGTAACAAAAGTTACTTTAAATAATTTTTATCATTTAAGATTTTTCTAAAATTTTAAACTTGACTAGGATCTGGGAAGTAAATTTATGTAAGTTAAATAATTTTAAAGGTGAAATGAAGAGAGGTGTACAGTATTTACTAGACAACAAATCACTCACTACTTCAGTTCTAGTAGGGTCACAATTATGGAGTTATGAAAATCAGACAAGATGAACCAGCATGTACATTAGTGATAATCTACCAATAGGAAACAAAAATTGTTTTGACATGTATCATTTATAGCATGATGCAGGGATACAGTAGTCACTGATAGACACAGAATAGCAAGGGAATGTTTCTATGGCTCAGTGCTCATCATCGAGTCTCAAACTCATGCATAAAGTTAAGATGAACACAAAATCCTATGGATGAATAATGAGACATTTGTAATTCCATGCAAACGTTTCAACTGGAGATCTAGGGTAGACAGAAGCCTAATTACAAATGCTTGCTCCAGGGGAGCACATGCCCTGAAATGCATCATGTGTAGACTGTATTACAAATGAACTCTTTAAGAGCTGCCAGTAATGAGAGTTTCAGAGAATGGGCTTCTTGAGAAACAGAGATAAGAATTCTTAGGAGTATCTGAAGATATATCAACCTGTAACTACAGTGACAACACAGAGAGGCCTTGAGATGCTGCAGAAAGACGACCCTCAGAAAATAATGGTTACCTATATTGACAAAGGAAAGCAAGAATGTGAGGAAGATGTGAAACTGAACACCTAGATTACCTAGGAAATACATTCCATGAAAATATTAGTTGCTGAGGATGGTGGATCAGCAAGATTGTGAATGACATTATCTTTGGAGCTAAGTTTAAGTATTTATGAAACTAGCCATTACTAAATTCAGATTCTCCTTATATTATTTGCCATTATCTAAGTAAGTTAGAATGGTAACACTCTGTATGTTTTATGATGTAAATATACAAATGTACTTCTCTCAAGAGTAAAAAATTTAATTAGTCTCTGACACTTTTCTGACAAAGCCAGGCTTGATTAATGTCATATTAATTACAGTGATTCAGAAAAAGGTATGATAGTAATTGGACATTTGACATGAGGCAATAATTTTTTAAACATTTTTATTAGATATTTTCTTTATTTACATGTCATACGATATCTCCTTTCCCAGTTTCCCCTCAAAAAAAAAAAAAAAACAAGAACAAATCCCTCTTCCCTCCTCCCTCCCCCTGCTTGCCACCCCACCTTCTCCTGCTTACTGCAATAATTTTTAAGAGGTGTTAGTAGGAGAGGAGAAGATAGGTCAAATTTGTAAATGAGATTTCTTAATGAAGAGAATTAGTATTAAAACAGCCTTTTTCAGAATAATTTAAACAGTTTCATTGTTTGTTTCCTCTCCTCTGTACACTTCTAGGAAAACAGCTATGTAGCACACATCTTTATATTTTGTCCTCCTACGCTGTACTGAACTACTCTGTCAAAGACCAACTTTCATATCCAGGCTAAACTGAAGCAGAGTCAGGCATAGACTCAGTGACTGAAAGCAGCAGTGCCCTGATGAAGAATTCTTTTAGAGGCCATTGAGAAAAATCCTTGGGGACACCAAAGACTGAGAGAAAGAAAAAAAAAGAGAAAAGGGGAGAAAGAATAGGAAACACAAAAACACAGAAATACACACAAAGAAACACACACATACACACACACACACACACACACACACACTGCATGGATGAAGCAAATTCAACAAGCTCTAATGCTAAAGCTCCAAAAAGCAAGCTCTATCAAATTTATATTTCTTCCACATCTTATATATCCCAACAAAATCATTAAAACAATATAGAAAATACAAGACTACATTTGTTTTTCTTTTAGTGAGTAGTTTATATATATATATATACATATATATTTACACATATATATGTATATATGTATATATACTATATATACATACATATAGATGCATATATATGTATGTATATACTATATATACATACATACTATATATACTATATAGTACTATAATATATAGTAGTGTATAATATAGTACTATATAGTATGTATGTATATATAATATATAGTATGCATGTATATACTATATATACATACATATTTATGCATCTATATGTATGTATATATAGTATGTTTCCAGAATTCCTTTCTGTGAGAAAACATTGTACATTGTGAAACATCAATCCCATATACTGCCACCAAACCCAGTCACTATTGCTGATGCTAAGAAGCGTTTGCTGGGCTATGAATTCCACTGGAGCCATGGGCCCCTCCATGTATACTCTTTGGTTAGTGGTTTAGTCCCTAGAAGCTTTGGGGGTTCTGGTTGGTTCATATTGTTGTTCTTTCTATGAGGTTGCAAACCCCTCTGCTCCTTCAGTCCTTTCTCAAACTCCTCCATTGGGGACCCCATGCTCAATCCAGTGGTTGGCTGAGAGCATCCCCCTCAGTATTTGTGAGGCTCTGGCAGAGCTTTTCGAGAGATGGCTATATCCAGCTCCTGTCAGCAAACACTTCTTGGTATCTACAATAGTGTCTGAGTCTGGTGTCTGTATAGGGGATGGATGCCCAGGTGGGGCAGTCTCTGAATGGCCTTTTCTTCAGTCTCTGCTCCACACTTTGTCTCCATATTTGCTCCCATGAGTATTTTGTTTCCCCTTCTAAGAAGGACTCAAGTATCCACAGTTTGGTCTTCCTTCTTCTTCAGCTTCATGTGGTCTGTGAATTGTATTTGGGGTAATCTGAGCTTTTCGGCTAATATCCATTTTTCAGTGAGTGTATACCATGTATGATCTCTTGTGACTGGGTTACCTTACTCAGAATCATAATTTCTAATCCAATCCATTTGCCTAAGAATTTCCTGAATTCATTGTTCTTAATAGCTGAATAGTACTCCATTGTGTAAATGTACCACATTTTCTGTATCTATTCCTCTTCTGAAGAACTTCTGGGCATCAACAGGAGGAGAGACCCTCAGTCCTGTGAAGGTTCGATGCCCCCAGTGTAGAAAACTGCCAGGACAGGGAAGAAGGAGTAGATGCTTGGGTGGGGGAGCACCCTCATAGAAGCACAGGGAGTGAGTGAGGATGGGATAGGGGGAAACCAGGAAAGGAGGCATTATTTGAAATGTAAATAAATAAAATAGCCAATAAAAGAAAAAGAAAAAGAAGCTCTTGCTGACAGGAGTCTAGTATAGCTGTCCCCTGAGAGGCTCTGCCAGAGACTGACCAATACAGATGTGGATTTTCGCAGTCAAAAATCAGACTGAGTGTGGGAACCCCAATGGAGGGGTTATGGCAAGGACTGAAGGAGCTGAAGGGGTTTGAAACTCCATAGGAAGATCAACATCAACCAACCAGATCCTCCTAGAGCTCCTGGAGTATAAACCACCAGTCAAAGAGTACACATGGGGTGACACATGGCTCAGCTGCATGTGTAGCAGAGGATGGCCTTATCTGGCATTAGTGAGAGGAGAGGCTTTTGGTCCTGTGGAGGCTTGATGACCAAGAGTAGGGAAATGCTAGGGCACTGAGGCAAGATTGGGTGGGCAGATGGAGGAGAACCCTCATAGAGGCAAAGGGGAGGGGCAGGGGAGAGGGTGTTTATGGAGCAGAAACTGGGAAAAAAAATAACATTTGAAAATAAAATAAATAAAATACTTAATAAAAATCCCAAGAACTGCCATATATTCATAATTAAGCAACTTGTTATAGATTAGCAAAGTGTGAAAAAACAAATTAATTTTTTCAGCCAGCTTTTCGTACTGGCAGGCAGAAATTTGCAGTTACAAAGAAAGGATCAGTTATTTTATAGTATATGTTAAAAAATATTCTTACAAAAATCTAAAAAAATAGAATAACACATATAAACCTTTATATACAAATAATCAGTCATTTCTACTTCAAATCCTCAGAATTCTCATGTGTTCATCAAAGAGATTTGCATATCAGGAAGCTGAGGGTAAAAATGGTGACAAGAAATTAATCATCACCAGACCAGCCTCAGTAAGAGTCACTGCACCCTATGCTAGTTAGGCTGCCATTGGTTTTGATCCCTGACCTCAAAAAGTCTCCAGCTCAACTATTAAGAGTGTGTTTTTCTGAACTTCAAATTGTTCCCTACGATTTCCTGCATCAAAGCCACTAACAAAAACACTTTACCCTAGCTCCATCGATCTGTTTCTCCAAATGCTTTCTAAGGTTCATTGTTGATATTCTATATTCCTAAGTTATTTTCTAAGGGTAGAGACTGAATCTTTATCTGCTCCAGTAGCAATGCTTAATAAAGATCCAGCACTATATTTGAGAGTTCCAATAATACTGTCCAGTGAAGGGCTGGAAGCTCCTCAGAGTTTTCATATAATTCTTAGATTAAGAGGGATGTGAAGGTGACAAGCCTAGCAAAACTCCACAACAGCATGGATACAGAGCAGCATGAAGTCTCCAGGACCCTCACTCCTCTGGGCTCTGCCTGTCCAAGGTACACTCATCGTGACTATTTTAACCAATGGAACTCATTCCCTGAATTTAAAGCCATATGCTGCTCTTCCCGCTTGGCCCTCTACTCAATTAAGTTTTATACACCTGCATATTTTCTCCAATGGCACAATGGGATATGAAACTTTATGGCAGTAAACTGAAGTTTATTCTATTTAATACAACTCTCTTCAAAAGAAGTGTTCAAAGGTTTTCTATCCCATTGAGGAAAAAGCAATGCAGGGTTTCAGACAGGCCTATATCTTGTGTAGGTCATCACCCAGACATCAGGATCATTGAGTAAAAAGCAGAAGACTTCAAGAATCACTGTGCATTAGAAAACCATGAGAAAATGAAAATTAAATGTACTTTTGCTTCATTTTGTGCTAGAAGACTGACACCCAAGGGGAGTGCAATATGAAAGAAAGAAAGAAAGAAAGAAAGAAAGAAAGAAAGAAAGAAAGAAAGAAAGAAAGAAAGAAAGAAAGGAAGGAAGAAAGAAAAAAAGAGAAAGAAAGGAAGGAAGAAGGAAAGAAAGGAAGAAAGAAAGAAACTAAGATTTCTCAGAAATGAAGACCTTGAAGTTTAATATGTGTGGGTAGAGTAAGTTGGAAGCAACACCAGTCACAACCTGGGATCTTTAAAATCCAAGTACAATGTATTAGCCACTAGAATAGTCTTCTTGGAAAGGATTCGAGGTAAGTAGAGCACAGATAAGTTTTACTTAATAAATGTAGAAGACACATGGTTCTCTTTACAAGTTTCACTTAATAAATTTGGTTCAAAGATTGATTAGACTCTAGATCTAGATCAGTAAATGTTTCAACCCCAAACTCCTCTCTGGAATGCTTATTTTAATACATCACTAGAATGAAGTTGTGAGGTACAATAATGAATCTAATTTACCAACAATATAAATAATGTAAATAATATGAACAATATTTAAAAGAACCAATTTTGGTCTTTGCAAACTTTTTAAACATACATAATACTTCTTTACACACATGTTAATATATATACATATATATATGTGTATATACATATATATATATATATATATATATATATATATATACTATTCAGTAAAAAATATTATTGTTCTCTGAAGATAACCTCTTTGTATTTGTAAATGCTCTTCTCCATTGCATTTACAGGATCTGCTATAATAAAAACATATCATTCATTAAATGTGTAAACTATCAATTATTTAGTTATATGTCATTCTTATTTTTTCTAGTGCTTTGTGTCATGCTTAGAAGACTAAAAAATGGCCTTTATCCTAAAAGACTGTAATTTTTCTTAACTATGTAGAAGCTTAATTAATATATTCTAATCTTCCAGCATAGCTTTTTTTTAAGTTAGGAAATGCATCTCTTATGGTGCAGATCCTAATTTATCCACAGTTAATCATCCCTTCCAATGACATCCTGCATCTCTGCTCTTCATTCTTGTAGCATAATCTTAGATATTTTTCTGTCACCCTGGGGTGCTCTTACAGGAAAATAACCAAAAAGGGAGTGCTGAAATAAACAGAAATGTACTTTTCACCATTCTGGCAGCAGCATCTGATGTCAGGAGGTGTAATTTGTGCAGAAGTTCCTGTTTCTAGTTGTATAGTATTATCATTCCTCCTCACTTTAAGAGAGGCAGTTTGCCTATCTTGTAACTCTTAGAATATTTTGGTTTATTTTTCTGTGAAGTGCTTTGGACTAAATATATAGCCTCAGATAAGCTAAGAAAGACCTCTGCCATCCAGACACCCCCTTAGGTTTAGTGTTTTCTCTTAAAATTGTACAAATCTCGTTTGTGAAGGTGATCTTTATAACATGCCTCTTTTTTTTCCCCACAGTCTCTGTATAGGTGGGTTTTCCTTTCTGAATTCTGTGGTTTTAGGGCACTGAAGTCTCTCAAGGCAGCAGATGTATGGCAGAAAAACTGCCTGGCAGCAAAAGCTTGAGTCAGAGAATGTTCTTATGGTAGCAGACTAGGAAGCACATGGTAGCCATTACATGGTAAGTAGTCAGAAGATTTCTCATCTTCAGATGATAGCCAGAGTGTGAACCTTCAAAGGGAAGTCACTAGTCTAGTGAGTCTAGTGACTTACTTCAGGTACCACCCCTATGTGCTGACAGTACTATGGCCTCTCAAATAAAGCCACCAGTAGGTGTTCAAATGAATGTGTGTAGGACAATTTAGATTCAAACAATAACAGGTTTTTTGTCTAAATCCTAGCATTTGACTTTTAGGGTAATCAAAACAGTTGAGAGCAGATGGCGAATATAAACTGGATGTGATGAATTTCAATTTAATCAATTTGTGTCTTCTCTCCTAAGCCATCTCTTTGAACCTGATTTTGTTGTAGAGATCCCCACCTATGCACATGAGGCGCGCGGACACACACACTCACACACACACACACATTCATAGAGAGAGAAAGAGAGAGGGGGAGGGGGAGAGGGAGAGAAAGAAAGAAGGAGAAACACTTTAACAATATTAAAAGGATTTTTTTTTTATTTTGGCTCTCATAATATGTATAATACATATGCATGTAATGAGTCCTAAACAATGACCCTTCCTTACCTGCTCACAGAGGAGGATGAGTATTGAAACCATGCTAATTATCTTCCAGCTCTGGCTAATACACGGGTGAAGGTGGTGAAGAGTGACTAAAAGGTATGTAATAAGAAAAAGATTTCTCATCTTCAGATGATATCTTAAACTTCAGTGAGTTTCTAAAGGCCACTCTTCATGGAGACAAAGGACCAGTGTCAAGATGAAGCTGCCTTCTAAATGGTCTTTCTGCGGTCTGGTTCAGCTGTGATTAATTTTACATTATTGCATCATTTCTCAGAGCTCTAGGCCCACCCCCTGTTTTATTACACATTTCTCCTCACCTGGTCTTGATTTTTTTAACTAGTCTGCCAGTTCAAATCAAGTTTAATATTCCAAAGGCAGGTAGTGATTGCAAATTTCAAATTTGTGGTTTTATTTTATTCCTCTATACAAATGTAAAATGTAAGGTTTCACAAAACGTAAAAACTATGTGTTAATGCAATATTTTAATTTGAATAGAAAATTTGATTTATATTTTTGAAACTTTTTCTGTCATTTTGGTCATTGAACTTGGAGCCAGATGAGATAAGGCCGGACTCTGGAACTCAGCTACATATCTATCTCATTTTTATAATTTTTATTATTTAATTTATGTTCAATAAAAGGAGTCCACATAACTCCCCAAGCAATTATTGATACTGCCTTTGTCTATACTCAGGACTTGAAGAGAGAGCCCTATTGTTAAAGCCACCGCACACTCAGCACACTGGATTTGGAAGACGTGAGCTGCATCTGACCTTAAAGGCTCTTTCCTGAAGTTTAATTTCCAGGGGTCCATAAAATATTATGCAAAATCCCAGGGAGCGAAGAAATTACAAAGTCCTAACTGAACTGAAGCACTTATGAACCACCACAAGTGTCAGCATGCCTGTTGTTGGAAAATTAGCTGGCTTCCTGATGATAGTGAATTCCTGGTTCATAGAAGAGGAAACAATTCCAATAGGGCCACTGTGTTAAAGTAGCATAGTTCTTCATATTGTCATATCTATGTTGACTATGAATCATATTAAAATGCTCAAACAGATCTTGAAATTGTTCTGTAGCCCACACTTTAGCTTTAGACCTAGATTCCTACTTTATTACAGTTGGTTATTTATTTATTTATTTATTTATTTATTTATTTATATTCCAGATTTTATTCCCCTGTATGAGGCCCCAACACATATCCAGCAGAGGACTGCCTGGTCTGTGTTCAATCAGAGATGATGCACCTAACCCTCAAGATACTGGAGGCCCCAGGGAATTTAGAGTTACAGTCTTTAAACTCATTCATTTCTATGTAATTCCACTCTATGGAGATGTTAAAATGACTCTTTACAAGTTTTAATGAAGAAAAAATAATTCCATTGACTCAGACCATAAAGCCCCAGAATACTGTCACACTCACTTTCTTTTTCCTCCAGTGTTTATTTATTTGCTCACCACAATTTGTTGAACATTTACTGTATTCAAAGAATAATATTCATATTACAGGGATCACAAATATAATTAGAGTAATAGGAGAGCTTTTCAGCGCTCAAGACTATGATAATTTTTTATGCATATTTCTAACATACAGTCCAAAAGGAAAGCGTTGTTCTATGTTCACATGTAGCTTTTATGGGGGCAGAGTAAAGTTTACCATTTTGTTGTTTTGTAGAACAATCAAGGTTCTTGTCTGTGTTATGCATGTGCTCCATCAACCACTTAGCCATATAGCCCCATTCTGAAAAGACTTCTCATCCATGGTTTCAAAGTTTCTATTTTAAAATGATGAAAAAAATTATTAATTTTATGTTCACCAACTCCTATCCCTTTCAACTCCCTTCTCATTCTTTTATTTAGATCGCCATTGTCCACTTTGATTAAAATGAGGTTTATGAGCCTTATAAGTTTTCATTCTTCTAAGATTTTAAAGTACATTAAGAACTGATAAAGATCATTTGGAGTTATTATGTTCAGAACACTGCAGATCCATGTTCTTGTCACTTATTGTAAAGAATAGGAGAAAATATTGAAGAAAAAATAAACATAATTAAGATAATTTAATCAAATCAACTCAGTATTAAGCTAATCATGAAAATTAGCCATTTAGAGAGGTTTGGTATTGAGAATTGCTACCATATTTTATCTAAAACGACAGTTTTCAACAAAATAACTACAAAGCATACCAACTAAAGGAAGGCTTGACATAGAAGCACAAGAAGATAACACAACAGAGATGTCTCTAAGAACCAGAAGCATGGAATTTAGGAAACACAGTGAGTAAAACAGCATTATCAAAGTTTCCAAATAACTAACTGAGGACATGCCTGCAGCAATAAATGAAGGGACAGTTATCTTTTCTTGACAAGAATATCAATTAAAAGAATCTCTCTTTCTCTCTCTCTCTCTGTGTGTGTGTGTGTGTGTGTGTGTGTGTGTGTGTATGTGTCTATGTATTTGTGTATAAAGAATATGTTTTGTGTGTATTTTTTCCCTCCCTGGTCTCACCAGCAAGAGTTCTTCCCCCATCACCCCCCCCATTCACCTTTGAGAGGGAAGCCTCCCGCTTGTATGGCCCCAACCTGGCAATCAAGTCTCTATAAGATTGGGTTCATCTTCCACTGAGACCTGATATGGCAGCCCTATTCTACATATGAGCCAGGGGCCTAAGACCAACCTATGTATGATCTTTAGTTGCTGGATCAGTCTCTGGGGGCTCCAAAGGGTCCAGGTAAGTTGATATGGTTTGTTTGTTTTTTGTGTGTGTGAGGACCTAAGTCTTCCTCCTAAGTCTTTCATAGGAGGTCCCCAACCTCTGACCCATGTTTGTCTCTGAGTATCTGCCTCTGTCTCAGTCAGATGCTAGATAGGGTCTCTCAGAGGGATGCTATGCTAGTCTCCTGGTTGCAAGCACAGCATAGCAACTTTAATAGAGTTAAGGATTGGTGTCTGGCCAAGGAATGGGTCTCAAGATAGGCTGGCCACTAGTATCACTGGTCGGTCATTCCTTCACTTTTTGTTCCAGCTTTGACCCTACATTTCTTTAAAATGGGAGCAATTTTGGGTCAAAAGTTTAGTATGTGCATTGATGTTCCCATCATACCAATAGGAGTCCTGTGTAACTACTGAAGGTAGTTTCTTTAGGTTCCATATCTTCACTGTTAGGCATTTCAGCTAAATTCACCTGCATTGACTCCTGAGAGTCTCCCCCTTCCCAGGTTTCTGGAACTTTCTAGAGAATACTCCACACTCACAGCTGCATATTCCCATTCATTCTTCTGGGACTCTCATCTGTCTCTCTATATACCTGATCCTGCCCAGCTATTTCTCTTTCCCTCCAGTCTCTCACCCAGATCCCTTACTTGCTCTGTCTCCCATGATTTTTTCCCCCTTCTAAGTGGGATTTAAACATCCTCACTTGGGCCTTTCTTCTTTTTTAACTTCTTTCGGTCTATGGGGTGTATCATGGGTATTTTTAACTTTTTGGATAATATCCACTTATCAATGAGTATGTACCATACATGTCCTTTTGTGTCTGGGTTACCTCACTTAGGATGACATTTTCTAGTTCCATTCATGTTCCTGAGAAATTCATGATGGCACTGTTTATAATAACTGAATAGTATTTTATTCTGGAAATTAACCACATTTTCTGTATGCTTTTTTTCAGTTGGGGGACATCTGGGTTGCTTCCAGTATCTGGCTATTATGAATAAAGATATTATGAACATAGTGGAGAATGTATCCTTAGGGTATGGTGGGGCATCCTTTGGGAATAGAAGAAGATTCCCAGTTCAGTCTAGAAAACATCTTCAACAAAATCATAAAGGAAAATTTCTCTAACCTAAAGTAAGAGGTGTCTATAAAAGTACAAACAGCTTATAGAACACAAAGTAGATTGGACCAGAAAAGAAAATCTTCCTTTCACATAATAATCAAAACAATAATAATACAGAACAAAGAAAAAAATTTAAAGGGACAAGGGAAAACCCCAAGTAACAAATAAAGGCAGACCTAGCAGAACTACATCCAGTTTCTCGTCTGAGACTCTAAAAACTAGAAGGGTCTGGGCAGAGGTATTGTGGACCCCAAAGACCATGGATGTCGGCCCAGACTACTATACCCAGCAAAACTTTCAAACACCATGGATGGAGAAACTCAGATAGTTCAGGAAAATGAAATACTCAAACAATCCCTTTCCACTAGCCAGCCTTAGAGAGGTACTTAAAGAAAACTACAACCCAATGAATGAGTCTAACTTTACTCAAGAAAACACAAGAAATAATTTCATATCATTAAAAGCCATAAAAGAGAATCTCTGTCACACATAAGCACCCCCCCACACACACATACACACACTCACATGCACACACACACACACACACACACACACACACACTAACCACCAACATTAAAATAACGGAAAGTAACAATCATTGATCATTAATATCTTACAACATCAATGGACTCAATTCCACCGTAAAATGTCCGAGGCTAAGAGAATGGACACATAAACGCAATCCATCATTCTGCTGTATACAAGAAACATCACAGCAACCAAGATAATCATTATTTCAGTGTAAAGGGCTAGAAAAATGTTTTCCAAGCAAATGGATCCAAGAAACAAGCTTGTGAAGCAATTCTAATATCTAATTAGATAGACTTCCAACCAAACTAAACTCATGAACGAAAAAAATGACCAAGAAGATATTTCTATTCTGAACATCTATGTCCCAAAAGCAAGGTACCTACATTCACAAAAGAAAATTTACTAAAGCTTAAATCACACATCAAATGTCATACATTAATGGTGGGAGACCTCAATATCACACTGTCACAAATGCACAGATCACTGAGACAGAAACTCAAAAGATAAATAATGAAATGTTCAGATGTTATGATTTAAATGGACTTAACAAAAGTCTATAGCACTTTTTACCACAAAAGAATGTACCCCAAGTTGGCCATAAGCAAACCTCAACAGATAAAACATATTGAAATAACCATATGCATCCTATCAGATCTCCATAGATTAAAGCTGGATTTCAACAAAAACAGATACAACAGAAAGCCTACACAGTCACATAAACTGAACAACTCTCTACTCAATGATCATTGGGCCAGGGAAGGAATAAAGAGATAAATTAAATACTTTCTAGAATTCAATGAAAATGAGGGCAATATGTACCCAAACTTATGAAATCAGTGCTAAGAGGAAAGTTCAGAGCACTAAGAGCTCTCATACAGAGATTGAAGAGTAGGCAAACTAATTAATTAAAAGTATATCTGAAGGTTCTACAAGAAAAAGAAGCAAACTCACCCTGGAGGAGTAGATTACAGGAAATAATCAAACTCAGGGCTGAAACAACTAGAAAAAAAGAGAACAATTCAAAGAATCATCAAAACCAAGAGTTGGTTCTTTGAGAAAATCAACAAGCTAGACAAAACCTTAGTCAAACCAATGAAAAAACACAGTTGCAGTCTTCCCATTTAAAAAAAAATCAGAAATGAAAAGGAACACATTACAGCAGACACTGAGGAAATTCAAAAAATCATCAGGTCTTACTTTAAAAGTCTGTACTTCACAAAGTTAGTAAATCAAATAAAATGGATGATTTTCTAAACATATAACAATTAGTAATATTACGTCAAATTAGGTAAACCATCTGAATACACCTATAACCCCTAAGTAAATAAAAGTAGTCATTAGAAATGTACCAGAAAAAAAAATCACTCTGGGCCAGATGGTTTAGTGGAGAATTCTACCAGATTTTCAATGAAGAGATAATTCAGTACTCCTCAAACTATTCTACAAAATAGAAACAAGAAAACATTGTCACACATAGACTCAACAAAGAAAGAGAATTTCAACCAATTTTCTTCATAAACATTGATGAAAAAAATACTCAATAAAATACTTTTAAACTGAATACAAGAACACATCAAAGACTTTTCATGGAGGATTCATTCTAGGAATGCAGGGTGGTTCATCAATACAATCTGCCATATAAACAAAATGAACAAAAAAACCCACATGATAAAATCACTAGATGCTGAAAAACGTTTGACAAAAAAAAAAAAAAAAAAAAAAAACCCAACAATCCTTCTTGATAAAAGTCTTAGAAAGAGAAAGTGTACAATGGGCATACATAGCTCAACACATTAAAGGTAATATATAGCAAGCCAGCATCTAACACCAAATTAAATGCTGAAAAACTTAAAGTATTTCCACTAAGATCAGGAACAATACAAGGCTGTCCATTCTCCCTATACTTCTTCAATATTGTGAAGTTCTGGCTAGGGCAATAAGACAATTAAAGGAGATCAAGGGGATATAAATTGGAAAAGAAGTTAAAGTATTGCTACTCACAGATATTATATACTGTACATAATAACCCCCAAAATGTTCTACCAGAGAACTCTTACAACTGATAACCACCTTCAGCAAGATTAACTGAAAGAAATCAGTAGTCCTCATCTACACAAGCAACACAAGAATCTTTTTTTTTTAATTTTAGATATTTTCTTTATTTACATGCGAATTTCTCCATTCCCAGTTTCCCCTC
>NW_022196897.1:83682817-83702172 GCF_008632895.1 Mastomys coucha
GGTTCTGATGAAGCCTGGTTACTTTTGGTAGGATTCTTGCGTTTGCCTTTCACCATCTTTTGCTTTTTAGTGTTAGATGTTCTTAGTGTCTCTGGCTAGAGCTTGTCCTGTCCCTGCTGCCTTGCAAGTCCCCTGCGACTCGTAGGGCCTGTTCCTCCAAGGTGGCTGTTCTGATCTCAGAAACTCACCTGAGAGAGAATGTTGGATCCTGCCCAAGTCTCTGGCTTAATGTGCTCTCTGGAGGTAGGCCCTCCACTTGCAGGGAAGGGGCAGAGGAGGATGCTGAACCTCCTCTGTCACTTGGAAGCTGAGAGGATCTTGTCCCTGCCGCCCTGTGGCTCCCCTGGGAGTCGTGGGGCTTGTGGCTCCTGGCTGGCTGCTCAGGTCTCAGAAACTCACCCAATGAAAATGGCGGATCCCGCCCGGGTCTCTGGCTTAAGTCGCCTCCCGGCTGGCTGCTCCAGTCTCAGAACCTCACCCGAGAGAAAATGGTGGATCCCACCTGGGTCTCTGGCCCAAGGCGCTCTCTGGAAGTAGGCCCTCCACTTGCAGGGAAGGGGCAGAGGAGGATGCTGAACCTCCTCTGTCACTTGGAAGCTGAGAGGATCGTGTCCCTGCCGCCCTGCGGCTCCCCTGGGAGTCATGGGGCTTGTGGCTCCCGGCTGGCTCCAAAAGAATCTTTAATAAAGCTGAATCTTTGGAATTAAAAATTCAGTAACTGGTCTTAATTTCTTTTGGTAGATTTCATTAATAGCAATAACAACAACAGCAACAACTACCAAAATGGGAAAGGTTTCAGATTGAGCAGTTACCACAGGGAAAAGCTAACTTGCCATTAAGATTAATAACCAAATGGAACAAATGTCCCTAGGAAATAGGTTCTGCCTGCAATTGTCCAATGCAGATGTGGATGCTTGGAGCCAATCATCAGACTGAGCTTGGGGGCCCTGGTGGAGGAACTAACAGAAGGACTAGAGAGGAAGAGGATTGCAACACCATGGAAGAACAATGTCATCTGGCTGGACCGCCCAGTGCTCCCAGGGACTAGACCACCAACCAAAGGGAGTAGAGTGAGGCCTCCAGGGCTCAAGATACATATGTAACAGAGGATGGCCTTGTGTAATATCAGTGAGAGGGAAAGCCCTTGTCCTGTGGAGGTTTGATGCCCCAGCATAGGAGCATGCTGGATCAGTGTGGCAGAAGAGGGTGGATGGGTAGGGGGAACACCCTCATAGAGGCAAAGGGGATGGAGGAGAGGATGGATGTGGGATGGGTAAAAGGGAAATGGGATAGCAGTTGAGATGTAAATAAATGGAATTATTAATAAAGAAAAGGAGAAAAGGAAATATCATATATAGAGAATGCATCAGGTACTGCAAACAGCAATTTGTAGTTATAAATATCAAAGAACATGTGTAAGAAACCCAAACAGTTTCAAATTGGATCAAGGAAAGATGTTGTGTTGTAATAAAATTAGAAGATCTCCAAGTAAAATGGAAGTATTTTATGAAGTATGGTGTGAATGGTTCATGATATAGAAAGTATGAGTAGCAGCAATTCACATCAGAATGGAAGCAAAAAGAATGTTATGACGAGCCCTTTTAAACAACTGTCACAAGAGTGAGCATGTGACTCTGCTTTACTGCCTTGCTAGTTCTTTATTGTACTGCTTACCCTTAATACCTGCATGAAATTAAAATGGTTTAAAAAGCAGATCAAAAAAATTAAATTTGCCTTCAGTCTCTATCTGAAGCAGAGTGAACAGAAAGGTTTTAGAGATAAATAGAAGATGAGAAAGGATTGTATTTTATCAGAAATATGTTGAAAAACAAAACAAAACAAAACCAAAACTAGTAATTTGAAACAAGCTCTTAGATTAAAGTGAGACCCAACACATACAGCTGCTCAAAAAAAAAAAAAAAATTGGAGCAGGAAAAGTAATTTTGTTGTAAGATTCTATGAATACTTATTTCACTTCCTTTGTGTTCTGATAAGAAACTTGATGTATAAGATTATAAACATAAAATTATGTTACTGTGCTTATATCCTGTAAGAAATGTAATGTTGGCTGAGCAATGGTGGCACACGCCTTTAATCTCAGCACTTGGGAGGCAGAGGCAGGTGGATTTCTGAGTTCGAGGCCAGCCTGGTCTACAGAGCTAGTTCCAGGACAGCTAGGGTTATACAGAGAAACCCTGTCTGGAAAAACCAGAAAAAAAAGAAAGAAATGTAATGTTATACAACAGTCATGTAAAGGAGCATGGGAAACTACAGTTGTGGTAAAATAATGGAAAGATATTAATCACATTATAGGACCAAATGAAGATAGAAATGAAGATAGAACAAACTGGCAAATAGAAAGATTGTTATGGAAAGTATCTATAAAATGTTTGTTGTCCTTTCTTTGAGGTTCCTAGAATTATGTAAAATTGTTTCATTATCTCGTGAGCTGCTTGGTAAATTTTGGTGAATGGTGAATCATTTATAAGGTAATATCCCCATAAGTTTGTATTGTTTATGAGGGCACAGCCATATTAGGCTTTCAAGTACCTTTCATGTGTTTACATATTGACACAACTTGGACTATGTCTCTACTGTTAAGCAATACATGACAATAAAACTAAAAATTAATTTTTAGGTTTGTGGTGTAAAAATTGAAAATATATGATATAACATCACAGACAGGATTTGTAATAAGAACATACATATAATAAATTTCTATTCTCTTATGAGTGTGTATCTACATTAGAAAATATATTTCTAATATAAATAATATATATTAGTCATATAATACAAATAATGATATAAAATTAGAGAGTTAAAAATGTAAAAGATTTTATGTATTATATTTGCTAATATTACTAAAGAAATTAAAGAAAGAATAGAACAAGTTAACTACAAATTGTGAAATATGTACGTTATTTATATATGTGAATGACATATAAATTCAATGACCTCAGATACACCATCAAGAACAAGATTAAAATGACCTTATCAAAAGGTAGAGAAGACTACACTGTGTAACAATAGGATCTAATTCCATGCTGTCAAGAGAAGGGACCCTTTATCTTCAAAGAATTGAACAGGGTGATGACAAAGAAATGGAAAGCTGTATCATGCTAAGAAAAAGCCAGAGGAGCTGTGTAAAAATTGCAGAAGACTTTAAGATTAACAGTATAACTATGAGTAAGAATGACTTTGTTAAGAATAAATGTGTCAATCCCTAAGATATTTGCCACCTTTGCAAGGATATATTCATCTAAAAACAGGCTCCACAATACACAACAATTTATTTTTTTATAGAATTGAAGGGAGAAGAGGCTTTTGAATAATAATGAAAACTCAAATATCTTAAGTTCAGCATTAAATATATCTAAGCATAGTATAAATAAGGAAACAGTAAATTTGAGTAGCATTAGAATTACAAATAAACCTAGTACAACATCTGTTTAACTCTGCCTGGCAACAGCAGAATCCATATTGTTATCAACAGCACAAGCATTATTTTCCCGAATAGACCATTTGCTCATGACCCAATACAGTCCTGGTACACTTACAAGGCTTGAAATTACACAAACCATGTCTACTGACCATAATTAAGAAGAATTAGATATAAACAATGAAAGAATTTTAAGAATTTCATGAATGTATGAAAAAATAGAACACTGATACTTAAATACTCAAAGGGGCAAACAAAGACAGTAAGTGTTGCATGTGGATATTAGAGTCCGGAGGGTACCGGCTACCATTTCCAAATTCTTGTGTCCTAGATAGAATTAGACAGTGATATGTTAATGATAGAAACTGAGACACTTTTAAAAATTTTTTTTGGTGATTATACTACAATTACATCATCTCTCCTCCTGCATTCCAAACCATTCCATATATTCCCACACCCCTCTTGCTCACAAAGACATTTTAAAGAAAGGGACAAATTGATGAGTGAAAGTTGGACAGATCTGGGAGCAGAACTTAGCAGTGTATGATGAAGTGCTGTATAAAGAACTGGACCTTTTTATATCCTCCAACTGCAGACTTTGTGGTCACTCACACTATAAGCTTTTCTTCCACACCCTCTATTTTGCTACAATGTATTTCTGGAGGCTTCAGTTGTGTTGGTTTCATCTTCATCTCCAACACTGACTTCTCCCATTCTTTGACTTCACTCTCTTAACTACTCTCCTGCAACATAAAAAAAAAAAAATGGCAGAAGGATGTTGCTAATAGACAACTAAAGCTGTCAATGCTTATATTAGAAACATGACACTAAAATGTATTTTAAGACTGAAGACAGGCCAGTAAATAAAATATAAATTAAGAAGAATAAATCAAGTGAGAGCAGCAATTTATAAAAATTGAATAAGTATGATAGAGAAAAATCAGCAACCAACTCTTAAATTTGTTTCTAAATTTCTAAAACAGAGAGAAAATAGGTAATTTTTGTCACTGAATAAAAATGAGATAAGACCCACATTTGCAGAAACTGAAAGGAAACATTAGTTCTGTTATTATTAGTACCCTGATTATGTATACCACCTTGAATAGTGACCCCAAAAAATAGTCACTAGAAATTGTTTGTGATCATATTTTAAAGAATTGATATTTGTAGGTATAATTGAATATAAACTGTTGAAACCAGAGAAAATATCCTTAATTTAAAAAATAATTGTGAAGACTAAGAAAAGATATGGACACAAGAAGAGGAATGCAGAAAATGACTTAGGCTGCAATATGTCATGAAGTGCCAGAAGAATAGAAATAGAAATTGGAAGAAGTAAGATACAAATCTTTGGAAGAGACTCCAGGGTGCTTGTTGCCCTGCTGACAAATTGATTTTAGATATCTGCCCTAAAGAAATGTGAGAGAATGGATGTCTGTTGTTTCAAGACTTCAAGTTTGTAACCATCTGTTATGATATCCTCAGGAAATTAATAAAACTACATGTCAACAAATTAGATGACTTTGATGAAATAAAGTAATTCTTAGAAAAGCCTAACACACTAACATTCAAGAGGAAAGAAAAACCGTCACCAAGAAGATGACTGCAAACCTATGAAAAATACCCCAAAGAGTCAATATGATTTGTCTTCCCTACTCTTGTTTGGTTGCTGGTTAGAAATAGTGAGTTTGGACTGGGGAGATGGCTCACTCAGAAACAATGGTAGCCTTATAAGCAAAAGTACCTATGTTCAATCACTGGAACCTATGAGAAAAATAGAGCTGTGTGTGGCTACATTCTATTGGCAGCCCAGAGAAGGCAGAAGCACACAGCCTGGGTCTCACAGGCTAGCTAGCTGAAACTATACAGGAGTCTCTGACTAATGACAGAAGTAACACAAGAGGTTGTTCTATGCCCTAAACATACAAACACACATACCGACTGTTTTCTATACACATGTGAACTCTATTCAAAAGCATGTTTGAAGGTCATCAAAGAGGAGTCCTCCTTTACATGGCTTTAGATCCTACTTCCTACATTCCTGTTAACATACTCATTTAAAGTAGGGAGAGAACATCACAATTCTCTCTCTCTGCTCCCCCAGAGGTTTAAAATGTCATTAAAAAGGGACAGAGAAGAGAGAGAATGACTTTACTGAGGGCCATCAAGGGAATGCTATTTGCTCTCCATGGAAAGCATGGTTGCTTTTGCAGATTCATTTATTTTCGTTCCATAATTCTTATCAGTTCGCTCTGATGGATGATTTTTGATCATTAGAACTGGGTCTGAGATGTTTCTCTGGACCTAAGTGAAAAGACATCCATTTGAATTGTCAGGATGAAAATAAGTTTCCTATCTATTGGAAGAGTTTGCTTTAAAGAACAAAGAAACATTAAGGTATCATCCTTTAAGAGGAGGGCTGTCAATCACCTGTACAAAAAAAAAATTCTTCTCAGAAAACTGTCTGATCAGAGACACTAGAAAATAGTACATGGCATGGTAAAGGTTTTACTTAAAATGCCCCCTTGGTCCTTCTCTACTCTCATGACTCAGAGTGATTCAGTGCTCACTAGAGCATCATTCTTTTGGATTATGCTCAGTGTCTCATCTGCATTTATTTGATGAAGTTCAGTAGACTGGAAGGCCCAGAGGATGTAGGAGTGAGTTTCCAGTGACATGCAGACAAGCATTGAAAAATATCCAAAGAAATCTTACCAAACTGAATGTTGGGACATTTGTGAATCATTTAAGTTTAGGTCCAAAAAAGTTTAGATACAACATTTAGTAAGCAATGATGGTAGAAGATTATTTTAAAGGAACAACAGCCAGAAATCAATATGCCAACTTGATTGGGGGGCATATATTTCAGTGTTTGGGGGAAAATAGGCAGGAGTGTTTACTCTCCAATGTAACTGCCACAGCCAAATGAGTTCCTCTAGACCTTAGGTAACTTGACTCAGACCAAAATAGAGCAGAAAATAATTTTGAAGTTGCCATTTTATGAAGAATATTTAGACTTTAATAAATATAATTTTTACAGAAGCTTAAGCATCAAGGTTTAGATAAAGAGTGACATGTGGAAGAAAGTAAGGGATACCAAAAATATGAATGTAGATTCACATAGACAGAGAAAAGATAACAAGGTATGTTTAAGTGTGAATAGAGGTTCCCCAAAGAGGAGGCTTATGTCATTTGGGTTGTTTGTTTGTTTGTTTTTAACCATAGTTTTATATATGGTTTAGTAGGGTTTGAGGTGACTATCTTAGCATAGTTACTATGAAACCTAAAAGTATTCTTACTGGGTGGTTCCTGATGGCCACCTGACAGGATCAGGGATTGGGTGGGGAAAAAGGATTGAAGCCCTGAGAATCAGCAGAAAGAATGGAAACAGGCAACCTTGGAAGGGAGGAAGTGAGAAGGACCCTCCAGAATATACTAGTTCTTGGAGGTGAGAGACTCTCAGGACTCAAAAGGAGGGACCTTAGACATGATGCCCTACAGTGGGAAGAGGAAACTCGTAGAGCACACCTCCAGAAGAAAACAGGGCATCAAGTGAGAGAGGGGGTTGCCATCCCACAGTCAAAAACTCTGACCCAGAATTTTTTTTCTGTCTGAAAGAATTGCAGGGACAAAAATGAAGAAGAGTCCGAGGAAAAGGAGATCCAGCAATAGTCCCAATGTGGAATCCTGGTCAAGAGGTGGCCCCAAGGCCTGACACTATTTCTGAGGCTATGGAGTGCTCACAAAAGAAACTTATCAAGACTCCCTCCGAAATATCCAGCAAGCAACTGAAAGACTCAGATGCAGACATTTGCACCCAACCAATGGACAGAAACTGCTGACCCCTGTAGTGAAATTAGAGGAAAGGTGGAAAAATTGAGGAGGATGGCAACCCTGTAGGAGGACCAGCATTCTCAATTAACTTGGACCCCATGATCTCTCAGAAACTGGACCTCCAAGAGGCAGCATACACCAGCTGATTTGAGGTTCCCCAACCCATATACAGCAGAGAACTACCAGGTCAGGGTTCAGTCATAGAAGATGCACCTAACCCTCAATGGACTTAAGAACCCAGGAAGTTTAGAAGTCTGGTGGGGTGAGGGATTTGCATTGGGGTATAAGGACATCCTCATGTAGAAAGCGGGACAAAGAGAGGATGTATGGGATGTGGAACAGTCAGAGGATAGACTGGGAGGGCAATAAAATCTGGAGTGTAAAAAAAAAAGATTAAACAAAAATTTTTAAAAAATCTACATTAAGATTATAGGAAGATAGAATATCTTTGTTTTAATTAAAGTAGATTTTATCTGAGATTCTCAGATGACTCCTGGAGAAAGAAAAATGTTGATTCATTTTTTTCTATAAAGTATCTAGACATTAAAAATATTATTAAGTCTATGTTGACAGCCTTTATGTAAGTGTTCATTGTGCTAGAATAGCTCATTTGATGACAAAAGAATTCAACTTGGTTCCTAGTTAAGGGGTCAGTATTCATGCCTGCTTTTCCTAATTTCATGTCTCCAATCCTTTTTCCTTACAGATAAAAGTCAATGCTCTTTTTTCCTAGAAGTACTCACAAGAAAAATGAGATTTTTATATGATGTGACCTTATACATAGGAGGTCATAAAAATTCTACACAAAAGTTAAAATGAAACAATATGTATTGAACACTCTCAGAATTAAGTAATTTATTATTATTATTATTACATTATTACTAATTATTTGCTACATTTTGCAAAGATGTGCAAAGACAACTGAATACTGAAAAAGGAGGGCACAGGTATAAAATTTTGGTTGTAAATCCAATTAATTTCATTATACTAACTAAACATTTGATTTCTTAATTTAAAAGTGTCAAATTCTCCCTAAGAAATGTTTTTCATTAAACAAATGTTATTTTGCTTAATTTGAGACAGAGTCTTTCTTAATAGTTTTCAGTGTGCTGTAGCTCACTACCTAGACTTGATTAGCCTTGTACTCATAGAGAGCTACCTTATTTTAACTCCTGGGTCCTGACACAGAATAGACAGATCAGTAGACAGGTTCAGTCAGTTGTTCGTTATTATTGAATTTCATTTTTCTTGTGAGTACTTTGAAAACTAGACATGAAAAGCAAAACCTTAAGTCAGAGGCAGGTTGAGTTCTTTTGCCATCAAATAAGCAATTCTAGCAAAATTAACATTTGTTATGTTATAAAGGCTGTCAATATAGACTTAATAAAATCTGTGACAAAGACTCTTAACCTAATACACAGAGAAATTGCTGCCATTTCAAATTGAGTGCAAAGACAACTAATATTTTATAAAAAGCAATACAATTAAATTCTTATTTCATATCAAATCTTAAACCCACTAACAAACCTGACAACATGCATCTATCTAAGTACTAGATGTAAGAACTGCATCCCACAAAATGAATAGAAAACAATGAAATCTGGAGGCTTTGGATTTAACAACTTTCAACTGCAACTGGAAAGTAGCTGCTGTATAATCTACATATTCCATCAACTCTGAGACCTCATATATTTATCTAGTTGTGCGTTAATTATTTGCAAATAATGTTTTCATAAAGAATCTGTATTTTGCAAAGATGTGGAAAGGCAACTGAATACTGAAAAAGGAGGGCACAGGTATAAAATTTTGGTTGTAGATCCAATTAATTTCATTATACTAACTAAACATTTGATTTCTTAATTTAAAAGTGTTAAATTCTCCCTAAGAAATGTTTTTCAATAAATTGATAGCAAAGGGAATTGCTGGGTAATAATCTCACCCCCTAGTGAGTAACATTGTCTACCAAATACATTTTATCCATACAAATGAATAATAAATACTGAAATGTATAGACAGTAATGTCCTTCACAAGAAAGATAAACAATTTAATGTTATATATGTATGTGTGTGTTGATAAAATGGGGATTCTTCTGCATTTACAAATATATTACCGTGTATTTTGTCTATTATAGAGTACTTATTTGAATATTTACTACATTAAATAGTTCTCAGAACTAAAATATATTTGATGAATAGTTTTCTGTAACATGTAGGCACTAAACATTTCTCTCTTTTTGATAAATGTGGAGATTTCCCCCTTTATGTCAATTATTTAATAAATTTCTCTTCAAAATGTTACTATTCTAAGGTTTTTCCTCACAACATATTAAAGAATGCTCAGGCACAGAATTATGGACATGTTTTTATTATTTTACCAAGGCACCTCCAAATGACTTCTAGACATGTAGCATAATTTAATAATTGTTTAAAAATTAACATCAGTAGCTATTTAATTTAAATTAAATAATTGAATTAGAATTAAAGTAAAATAATTTTAACATATATAATTAATATATTTCTATATTATTGCTATTCAACTTAATTTGTTTAAACATATTATGAAAAATAAATTTTACCATTTTCATAATAATTTCATGAGATTTTGTATGAGGCTTTATAATTATTCTAGGATCTCAAATATGTTTGTCTACTTGCACACTGACACATCAGTCACATCATCAATTTTTACCTTGTATATCATTTTGTAGCTTTTAAATTTTTTTATGCTTTAAGTTTTGCAATTTTAAGTTTAACATTTATGTTTTGAGAGAAGTGTACTTTAAATAGTAAAGGTAATAAAATTGGCATTGATTTTTTAAAGTCACTTTTAAGGGAACTGCATCTTAAAATACTATTTTCCTATTATTTGTAATGCTTCAGTTTTGTCTCATAATTTCCTCAAATACGAAAAATGCCATCCTGAAGTAAATCTCACTAAAACTCAAGCAGTGCTAGAATGAGGAACACTAAGATTCAGGAAATTCTGGGCTAGAGGGTGGATCAAGGTTTAAGATCACTTGTTGCTTTTGAAGAGGACGCATATTCTTGTGGTCATTCATCCTGTATTGTAATTCCAGGTAACCTCCTGCCTTGCACTGGCCAGAAAGTAACTAAGCATGCACATGATGCATACACCCACACAGACATGTTGTTTATTTATGCATTTAATTAAAATGTTGGAAATAAAATACAGGGCCTTATGAATACTAAGCAAATTATACACAGCTGAAATATTGGTCTGTTTTTTAAATTTTTATAAGAACAAATCTAAAGGTGTGTCTTTCTTTGTTGAAGAAAGGATAGATCTTCCATGGATTCTTCTACAACATTCAGAATACAGAAGTTAAGCTGTGCTTGCAGTGACAGAATGTTCTATATGCACAAGGGTTTGGTGTGTGAAATTTTCCTAATCTTTTCCGTCGTTTAAGAAAAATTCTAATGCTTCCATAGGAATCATGTGTAATCTGAAAGTTTTGAAAATCAGAAGTGGCTCTTCATAGGGGCAAATCACAATGGCACATTCTGTTATGGACAAGTATATCTCTGAGTATAGTCTTGTATAACCAATTATAGCCATGTAGAAGATTTAAGATGATTTTAATTATGCTATGAGAAATTGTTTTTATTTCTAAAACATAGAATCTTTTCAGATTACTGTATTTAGGAAAAATTATCTAGTATTATAGTACATGTAGACATCAAACCTGAGAATAATGATGTTTTCATAAAGAATCTATGTGTGAGAAAGAGAGGTGTGTCTGCCTGCTTGTTTGCCTGCCTGAAAATTAATGGTGAAGCTCTTCAATAATGCTAGAAGTATGAGCTTAACTAGGAAAATGAAGACAGGATCTGAGAGCTATAGCTCAAACTCAGGTCCTCAGGCTATGTACAAATGTCTTTATATGCTGAGCCATCCCTCTTCCCCAGTGAGGTTTCCTCTTTATTTTCCTATATTAAATACAAGTTTCTTACGGGTAGACACTGGAAGAGAATGTTGGACGCCATATGTAGTCATAAGCTGCTTAAAGTGGGTGGTGGGAACAATGATAAACCAATATTTGATTTATCTTGAGGCCCATATCACAAGATGGAGCCCAGGTCCCTATAGTGTCTGGATAGCCATGACCTGAACACTGGATAGAACAGAGACCTAAGGTATAACAAAACTTAAATGAAAAATAAATAAATAAATGACAAATAAATGAATAAATAAATAAAATTTAAAAGATTCAGAACAATGTTCTGCTAGACTTATAAATCAGTGGCTTGTCCAATTGGCTTCCTCTTTCTTAGACAGGGGCAGCAAATTGTATCAGGTACAGAGAGCCATAGCTCCACTTCATGCAGGAAGTAGTTGGGAGGGAAGAAGGGGACGGAGAGGAGATGTAGGGAGATAGAGATGGAGAGGGGGAGAGTCTTTAAACTGGAGGTCTCCATTGATTCCCTCCCCTCAGACCTCAGGGAACCCAGTGCAAATGTGGAAGAAAAGATTGTAGGAGTCAAAAGGAATATTTCAAATGTTTCTGAGGAACCAACCAATTGATTTCCGAGTGCTTGTGCCAGTTTGGAAGCCCACTTGCAATGGAGGAGAGTTTTACTTTTTCCACATCCTCACCAGTTTCTACTGTCACCTGAGTTTTTTATTTTAACCATTTTGATTGGTGTAAGGTGAAATTTCAGGGTCCTTTTGATTTGTATTTCCCTTATAACTAAGGAATTGAGCATTCTTTAATAGCTTCTCATCCACTTGAGATTCCTCTGTTGTAAATTCTATTTAGCTCTGTACCCTATTGTCTAATTGAGTTATTTGCATTCCTGGAGTTGTAGTAGGTAATTGGATGGGGGTTAACCATGATGTTCCTGTGTGGCAGGCCTCTAATGGATATCTTTGGCTTGTATGGTTCTTGATCTTCAGGTCTGTATGCCTCAGGCTCTGTAGGTCAGTATGGTTCAGAAGCTACATGTCATATGAAGGTTGGTGGAGAAGTGGCAGGAGAATGGAGGTTCCCTTGGCATAACAGGCTGCTCAGGGTAGCTTGGCTGGCCCCAGAGGAGTCAGTAAAAGGGGAGGATGAGTGAGGGAAGGGACACTAATCTGATCAGGTCAGGATCACAGGTCTGAAAAGGTGAGGGGAGAGGTGACAAGAGAATGGATGTCCACATGGGATAGTCGGCTGTTCAGGGCAACTTGGATTACAAATATATTTTTTTAAGTTCGATATTTTATCTATTTACATTTCAAATGTTATTCTCTTTGTCGGGTTTCCCCTCTGCAAACTCCTTATCCTATCGCCCCTTACTCTGCTTCTATGTGGGTACTCCCCTATCTACTCCTGCCTCACTGCCCTAGAATTACTCTACACTGGGGCAATGGACTTTCCCAGGACCAAGAGCCTCCCCTCCGACTGATTCCATATAAGACTCCTGCTCCTTCATTCCTCCTCCTAAATCCTCCATTGGGGTCCCTGTTCTTGTCTGATGGTTGGCTGTGAGCATCTGCATCTGTATTGGTCAGGTTCTGGCAGAGTCTTTCAGGAGACAGCTGATTACAAATTCTTAAGTTATATAATTCTAAAATATTCTCCATCTAAACATATGCTATCAAGTAGGTGATAGAAAAAGAGTGAATTTGTATTACTTTCAAATTTTGGTTTTTCTTTAAGTATTCAGAGTTCACCATATTATTCAGCTCTTGGAAAGTCTCATATATTTTGGGTTTTGATGCTTTTTTTTTGCCATATTTATTTCAGTTCAGCTTATCTAAGCTTAATGGTCCTATTGGTTCTTAGAAAGTGTCATTTAAAAAGCTCCGCAGTGCGGGGCAGTGGTGGCACAGGCCTTTAATCCCAGCACTTGGGAAGCAGAGGCAGGCAGATTTCTGAGTTTGAGGCCAGCCTGGTCTACAGATTGAGTTTCAGGACAGCCAGGGCTACACAGAGAAACCCTGTCTAAAAAAAAAAAAAAAAAAAAAAAAAAAAAAAAAAAAAAAAAAAAAAAAAAAAAAAAAACAAGAAAAATAACTAAATAAAAAAGCTCTGCAGTATAACCCATAATAAAATCCAAAATTTTAGGAAAACATCATTTTAAAATTCATAGTAATTGTTTAAGTGTACGTATATAAGTTAGATTATATATGTACATATAATACATGTATTAGCTGAAAACTATATATCATAATAAGTTACTTAAATGTTAGAAATAAGGTAAACCTGAAATCCATGTCCTTTGTACTGAGTAACTATTTAAGCTATATAAGAATCTATTATATTTTAAGAGGATTTATACCTTTATTTAACTTTTTTCTTTGTATCAGGTAAAGACATAGAATACTAAAGTCACAAGTCATATTTTCTGTTGTATTTTGAAAGGTGATAATTTAATGGGCCTCTTGTTTATTAATGGGTTTATTTGTGATTCAATACACGTGTTTCAGATTTCCTAAACAAGTAGATTATAAATACCATTTCTAAAAATATCCTTCAATAAACACTAATTTGCAAAGGTTTGACATATATTTAATCACATTTTAAACTTTGCAAATTGTATTTTGACAGTTTTAGGGAGTGCAACAGCAGTTTAATGAGCTCATGTTGGAATGAAAGAAAAAGTACAGTGACATGCAGCTGTGAGCTGTGTAAGTAAGGATAACTTCATGTGGTCTGTCCTGGCTAGTTCCATGTCAATATGATACAAGCTAGTCTAATCTGAAAGGAGGGAACCTCACTTGATAAAATGCCTTCATAAGATCGTGCTGCATGACAATTTCATAATTAGTGATTGGTAAGTTAAGGCCCAGCCCATCATAGGGGGTTTCATCCCTGGGATCTTTGACCATACGGTTTGACAGAAAGCTAACCCTTTTTTAGAAATACAGAGGCAGATGCTAGCAGCCCACCATTGGACTGAGCATAGGGACCCCAATGGAGGAGTTAGAGAAAGGACTGAAGGAACTGAAGGGGTTTGTAGCCACATAGAAAGAACAATATCAACCAATCAGACCCTCCAGAGCTCCCAGGGACTAAACCACCAAGCAAAGAGTACACATAGAGGAACCCATGGCTCTAACCACATATTTAGCAGAGGATATCCTTGTCTGCCATCAATGGGAGAAGAGGCCCTTGGTCCTGTGAAGGCTTAATGCCCCAGTGTAGGGGAATGCCAGTGGGTGGGTAGGTGAACACTCACATAGAAGCATGGGGGTGGTAGGACAGGGGGCTTGTGGAGGCGAACCTGGGAAAGGGGATAACATTTGAATTGTGAATAAAAAAAATATCCTATAAAAAAAAGATTGTATGAGGAGCAAACCAGTAAGCAATACCCCTTCCATGGTCTCTGCATTAGATCTTTTTTTATTATTATTTGGTTTTTTGAAACAGGGTTTCTCTGTGTAGCCCTGGCTGTCCTGGAACTCACTCTGTAGACCAGGCTGGCCTCGAACTCAGAAATCAGAGGCCTGCCTCTGCCTTCCAAGTGCTGGGATTAAAGGCATGCATCACCACCCGGCTCTCTGCATTAGATTTTGAATCCACATTCCTATCCTGTTTGAGTTCCATTCCAGATTTCTTTTGATGATGAATAGCAATATGGAAGTATAAGCTAAATAAAATATTTCCTCCTCAAGTTAATTTTTTAATTGTGGTGTTTCATTGCAGCACTAAAAACGTTAACTAGGACTAATTGGTATTAGAATTGTGGGGTTTGGCTGTTATGGAACTGACTGTTTTGACATGGAAGGATGGTAGAAAGACTTTGGAAATTTATACAAAAAAATCTATTGAATGTTCAATACATGGCAAGCTGTCCTATAGTTTCTTAGAAGATAAGAATAGTAAGAACAATGCAGAAGAAAGATGCTGGGCTTGTGAAGTTTCAGAGGGAAGTTGAAAGACTAATAGTACCCCACCTCTTTTTTCTTCTTTGAATTAAGTTTCTGATTTTGTAGTTTGTTAGGGCTGAAGAATCATCTTCATTTAACAATATAACAGAACTATTAAAGAGAAACTTTTGCTTTACTTGGGTACTTAATGCTGGTAATCTAGAATAGAGAAATTAGCAATGATAAAGAAGAGACCAGCATCATTGCAGTGAAATACTCAAGGACTTGTTTCACGAGGGTCAACTTTCAGAAGCTGTGCTCTAGAGGGGACCAAGTCTGTTCTTCAGTGCTGGAGGTCAAAGTTGGTAGTATAAGAGTCACACTAGTGGTACTGTTTTGGAGTACACGCAGGGAAAATGGACAATAGCTGAACTGTAGCATTCTAATAGACCAGACAAGGACATTGGTGAAGGTGCAACCTTACTAGCATTTGAAGGCCCAGGATTCAAGGAGTCATGCAGAAAAGTTGAGGTGGCACTATAAAAAGAAGCCAGGAGAGGATACTTGTGAAAACTCAGTCCAGTTGTAGCAAAAGACCCTAGCATTTTGGAATTGGCAGTACCATGCGGCAGCCACCAAGAACAATTGCAGCCTTAGACTGACTGCACAAACAGAATACAAGCTCTGTGTGCTACAGAGAGCAGACAGAAGACCAATTGAAAGCGTCCAGATGATTGTGCGTAAATCTCAGGCATAGGTCCTTGGGTTATTTGTACATTTTGTGTTTTCTTTTGACTTTCTCAGGTTGTTATTATTTCATGGTTTTTCTGTCTTGAAGCAAAAAGGAATTTAATTTAGTTTTAATTTTTCTGGAAACACACCCCTGAATGAATGTGAAGTTTCAAAAATAATTTGGATGTTTAACAATATTGGATATTTTAAAGAGAATTTTTAAAAATAGTTAAATTTTAAAAGACCATGGGCTTTAAAATTTTTGAATGTCTATATTGCAATGTTTATATTAATGTATAATCTTGGGGATGAATTAGAAAGAACAGTGCTGTTTGTTTGTCTGGTTTACAAGCAGTCAACTGTGCTGGTTAATTTTATGTTAAGCTGACACAAGCTGGAGCTATCTACAAGGGGGAAACTGCAGTTGATAAAATGTATCCACAAGATTCATATGTAGGATATTTTCTTAGTGACTAATGATGAAAGGCCCAGACCAACATGTGTGGGGTCATCCTTGGGCTTGGTTATTCTAGTTTCTATAAGAAAGCTCAAATGCATTTGTACAGGAGACAACTACTTGAACAGAACACCAATTGCTCAGATGCTTAAAGAAGCACCTAAAGAAATGTTTGATGTCCATGGTCATCAGAGAAATACAAATTAAAATTACTCTGAGGTTCCATCTTATATCTACCAGAAAGGCTAAGATTGAAAGCTAAAGGGATAGCATAAGGTAGCAAGGATGTGGAGAAAGAGGAACACACCTCCATTGCTGGTAGGAGTGCAACCTTGTACAACCACTTTGGAAATCAATCTGGCAGTTTCTCAAAAAATTGCTAATAGTTCTACCTGGAAACTTAGCTATACCATACCTGGGCATACATCCAAAAGATGCTCTATCACACCACCAATACTCCTCTATGTGTATAGATTTATTCATAATAGCCAGAAACTGGAAATAAGCCAGATACTTCTCAACCAAGAATGGATACAGAAAATGTGGCTTATTTGCACAATGGAATATTACTCAGGTATTAAAACAAGGACATCATGTTTTTTTTGTAGGCAAATGGATGAAACTAAAAAATGGCTCAGGCTCTCAGATCAATAATTAATAAATGGAACTTCACAAAAACATGAAAACACTTCTGTAAGGCAAAGGACACTGTCAATAGGACAAAATGGCAGCCTACAAATTAGGAAAAGAGCTTCACTAACTCTGTGACAGAAAGTTACCTGAGTGAGGTAACCCATACCCAAAAGGACAACCATGGTATGTATTCACTTATAAGTGGATATTAGGCATAAATTCCAGGATACCCATGCTACACTCCACAGACCCAAAGCTAAACAAGATGGAAGGTCCAAGGGAGGATTATTGAGTCTCACTTGGACGAGAAAATAAAATAGTCATATGAGGCAAAGGAAAAGAAATGAATTTGAGAGGGGATGGGAAAGGAAATGGAGTGGGTTAAGGATCTGTTGTTGGGATAGAAAGAAGAGAGGGCCAGAGGGCCAGGTGAATGAATGGAAATCACTACTGGTATGCGTGGGAAGTTGCGAGGCATCTCTAGTACATGTCAGAAACTTAAGATGTGAGAGTTTCCCAAGACTCTATGAGGTTGACTGTAGCTGAAACTCCAAGTAGTAGGGATAGGGAACCTGACTGAAGAGGCAACTTCCTGTATCCAGGCATGATTCCAGTGGAGGCATAAGGGCACAATCCCACCCACAAAACTTTTGACCTAAAATTTATTTGGTCTACAAGAAATGCATGGGCAAAGATGGAGCATAGAGTATGATGGAATGGCCAATCAATAACTGGCCCAATTGAGACTGATCACATGAATAAGTGCCAATCCCTGACACTATTAAAGATACTCTGTTATGCTTGCAGAAAGGATCATAGCAAACCTGTCCTTTGAGATTCTCCACCCAGTAGCTGACTGAAACAGATGCAGAAACCCACAACCAAATATTGTACAAAGCTCAGGGAGCTGGGGGAAGGATTGAGAGCTCTGGAGGGGGTAGTCACACCACAGGAAGGCCAAAGAGTTAATCAACATGAACTCATGGGGGATCTCATATATTAAACCATTGATCAAAGAGTAAACAAGGGCTGGATCTAGGACCCCTGGACATATCTAGCAGATATGCAGCTCGATCTTCATGTGTGTGCTGACAAGTGGAATGTTTTTAAAGCTGTTGCCATCTGTTGATCCTATTCCTCTATCTGAGCTACCTTGTTTGGTTTCAGTGGGAGAGCATGAGCTTAGCCTTGAAGAGACTTTATTTGCTAATGTTGGGTGATGCTCAAGGGAGGTGCTCTATCCTCTCAGAAAATAAGAGGAGGAGGGTATGCATGAGGGACTGTGTGAGGGCAAGTGGAGTGGGGGCATTAATGAGATAAAAAGAAAGAAAGAAATGGAAAAATGAAAGAGAATGAAAGAAATAGAGAAAGAGAGAAAAAGTGAGAGAGATAGAGATAGAGAGAAAGAAAGAAAGAAAGAAAGAAAGAAAGAAAGAAAGAAAGAAAGAAAGAAAGAAAGAAAGCTGATCCAGCAAGCCATGAGAAACAAGCCAGTAATCAACACCCCTGCAGGGCCTCTGCATTAGCTCCTGCCTCCAGGTTCCTACAGTGCTTGAATTCCTGTCCTGATTTTCTTTTTGAAGAACAGTGCTAGGGAAGTGTAAGCTGAATAAACCCTTTTCTCCCCAATTTGCTTTTTGGTCATGACTTTTCATTGTAGTAATATAAACCCTAAGACATGGTGACATGTTTCCTTATGTGATTTTCATTCTAAAATGGAATTTTATTTTTGATTATAGTATTTTTTATACATTCTCACTTCTAATTTTACCATTTATACTCTGATACTATATTTCCCTGGCCAATGAATCTAAACTGATTAAATTTGTGGTGGAAACAGATTGAGGAGATTTCACATTGTTGAAAAAGATCTTAAAAGAAATTTAATGGTTAACATCAAGATTTGGGGAGGGTGAGAAGGCTCAGAGCATTATGTAAGATACTTGTTGCACAGGCTTGATGGTTTCAGTTCAGTCTCTATAACCTATGTATAAGTAGGGGAAAAGTACCTCCACAATGTTCTCCTTCCACATCTGAATGCATTTAGTGGCACCTATGCAACACCCATCTATTGACAAATCAACAATTATAAATAACAATAATAAATAAATAAACTTACTTTTTTAAATTGAGAATTTTCTAATGTCAAATCAAAGTTATGTATAATATTTTGCTATTCAAGATCATTCCAGTGCATAAAACTGTAAACAATATTAGATAATGAAAGTAGATGACATACTTATCAGTTTTCAGCAGCTATATTAATGATTACACAAACATATAATAGCTTTCATATTGGTGTTCAGAGGTCAATTTGTGGGGATAATTTCTTTTTTTCTTTTTTCTTTTGGATTAGGATAGATTTTTTTATTAGAAATTTTCTCAAGGTTCTTCCCTACTTTCTCTTCCATTAGTTTCAATGTATCTGCTTTGATGTGGAGGTC